>NC_140926.1:25801673-25914533 GCF_045865225.1 Trachurus japonicus
AATTCTACTTGGTTTAGTGATCCTTGGGAATAGCCCAACACTATACATGGTGTTAATGAAGTCAGTTGTTCCCGTATGACCCTGTGGGTTTAGTAAATCAATGTTGAAATCCCCACATACAAATACAGTCTTCTTATTAATTATTTTTTCATACAAATCAATCATTTGTTCCTTAAGAATTTCTATTCCACATACAGGAGCTTTGTACACACAACTTATGATTATATTTTTAGCTTTCTCCATCTCAATTTCAACTGTTATGAATTCCAACTTGTCATCTATCCCTTTAGACATATTTTTCACTTGCTTACAATGTAATGTCTCATCAACATATAGGACCACGCCCCCACCCCTTTTTCTTCTCCTATTAACATAAAACATGCGATACCCCTGCAATTCATAGTCCAGCAGTCCATGTCATGTGTTCTTTTCCCGGAGTAATCAAATGTTTCATAATTATAATCTAAATATGTATTTAGAAGGGTGGTCCCGTTGTTTCCTTCTGTCGTTACATCTTGATCGTCACTCTCATAGTCCATCATTGATGAAAAAATAAGAGTAAAAAATACAAAATCCAAAGTACTGAAAAAAAGAATTCACTCGTATCCAAAGTTCCACTCGTTTGTACCTCCATAATGTCCCTACAGTCCAGCATCACAAAAAGGAAAAAGAAAAAAGAAGGAAAAAGAAGGAAAGAAGGAAAAAAGGGAAAAGGAGAAAAAAGGAAAAAGAGTGAGAGAGAGGGGGGAAAGGCAGCCCAGGGCACACTCCCTTGTTGTTACTCACGACAGGCCTGCATCTCCACGTCGCTCCAAGTCCCCAGCTCACCTTCACTGTACTTGTTTCAGTTAGTCCATTCAGTTTCATTGGAATTTTTCCAGGTCTTCGATCTCCCGAATAACAATGGATTTCTCCTCCTCGGTGGATGATCCATTCGTACGAATCCATATCTTACAGTCTCTGGTCCACGTTGCTTTAATTTTTTTCTGTTTTTTCAATAAACGCGCACATCTGGCCATGTCCGTGTTCTTTTTCGTTAGATGTTCATTCATAAAGACATTTGTCCCTTTGAGCTTACGTCCTTGTCTCAGAAGATCCGTCTTGTGTTTCCGATTTGCAAACCGCATGATAATGTTTGGCTCTGTTTGTCCTGCTCTGTTTGAGGCTCTCTTTGGTAGTAGGTGACTGGCTGATATACTTTCCTTTTCAATGGCTATTTGTTTACTATGGAAGAAATGAATCACCTGTTCCTCAAGAGTCTGCAGCTCATTCAGCGGAGCGTCCTCTCCTCCTGACTCCCCGCTGGCAACCCGTGCGTAAGAGCGGTGTCTGGTTTTCAATCCACTAATCACCACATTATCCTTGCGTGTATATTGCTCCAAATCATCCACTCTCCGCTCCAGGGCCGCAATCTTGTCATCTTTTTCCTTAATCAATTTCTTCAGACTCTTCACCTCTTCCTTCACCAGATCTTTCACTTCTTTCAGCAAATTCACTAGTGTTTTGTCCTGCATCACATTAATTTTCCCCGTAAGGGCGTCCAGTGATTTCTTAACCTCGTCCATCTCGGCTGTTGCGCTTGCCGTGGGATATGTTAGTCTTCAATAAAGATATTCCCCCCTAACCGACAGGTCAGAAAGGGAACTCTAATGTTTAGAAAAGTTTGATCTGAAAGTTTTGATCATCAAACAAAAGGAGTGGAGTCCGCGAGGCATCCACTCCGCCGCCATGACACTTCCGTGACTCACTTTTTGGAGCCAATAAAAAAAGCCAAATGCTTGATCATTCAAAGCCACATCATTTTTGTTTTTTTGGTTGTTTAAAAACGCAAAAAAAAAAAAGATCCGATTAATCGATCGATCAAGTGCTAGATTAATCGATTACAAGAAGAATCGATAGCTGTAGCCCTAATGCAAACTCTACGTCAGATTCATGAACGTGTCGTTAAATCAAGAATGCCAGAGAAGGTGAGTTGAGAAAGGAAGTTAAAATGTCCAAACAAAAATCTAAAGGGAGCGTCGGACTCCAAACATAAACTTTAGAACTTTAGTGCTGAAGTGGAGCGACTGCTGCAGGAAGTGAACAAAAAGCTGTTATATTTAGTAGTAGTTAGGGGTGTCACGATTTCGATTTTTTATCGAAATCGATCGAAATTACGTCACGATCTCGAGCATCGAAGTCAAAGAGAGGATCGACGATCCCCGCCCCCCAGCAAAGCTACAACTGCCTGTTGTCCCCATTGCGCACCAAGCGTCTTGTCAGTCACTGGTCCGAGTTCTCCTTTACTTTTTATTTCGAGACAACACTCACTCATTCTCTCTCTCTCTCCCTCGCTCTCTCTCTCTCTCTCTTTTTTTTTTTTTTACCGGCGGTGTCAGCTGCTGTGCAAGTCTGCAGCAACCCAAACAAATGCACATGTTGACTGGCTCTATTCCAGCCACATGATTGGTTCGGCACGGCGCAACTCTCAATATCATTGGCTATTTGCCAAAACATGGATGAATGAAAACTATCGACCACGTCTCATATTTCTATCGAAGAAAAGTTTTTTCACAATTTATAGCGTTTTATCACCCAGCCCTGGTGGGCTACTGCCCCCCTCCTACCTGGGAAACAGGAGGGAGACACAGCTCTAACTACACAACACCGACAAGCACTGAGAGCCGCATGTTGCAGAGACGTTATAAGATTAAAAAACAAAACAAAACAACAACAACCCGCAAATAATAAGCCGACGAAAAGGTGCAACTTGCCACTTTTTGTCGATGTATTATTTGCGGGGGCTTTCTGGGGATCTGTGACGGTGGAGGATCCGGGACTGATGCACTGTGAACCACCACCAGTCTGATCAGGATCTGAGGTCCAGCGCAGCGCAGCAGCTGCAGCAGCTGCAGCAGCTGCAGCTCTGCCCCGCTGTCACATGATTCTCCGTATCAGTGCAATCTCGTTTACATTACATTAAGCCGACATCAGGAGAATAATGAGACACGACGGTAAATTAATGAAAATAAAATTATGATAATGTACAGATATAAATATATTTGTTTCAAAACCTTGGGGGCAATTTTGGCCCCTGGATCATGATTTTTGGGGGCATGTTACCTTTATATTGTAAAGAAATTATTTAAATGTGACCATTAGTGCCTAATGTGATACATTATGGAAATTGCATCACTTATATGTATCCCATCTTTTGAGATAAGATTTACTGTACAAAATTTGATGAATAAAACCAATGATCGTAGACTAGACTAGTCTGAAAATAGCATAGGCGTCTGTGCTGTAAGAAAAAGAAAAAAAAATTGAGAATCGAATCGAATCGTGACCCTAAAATCGAAAATCAAATCGAATCGAGGATTTGGAGAATCGTGACACCCCTAGTAGTAGTGGATGCAATAACAGAAAAATGCTGTCAGTCATTCACTGAACATGTGTCTGAGTTATAACTCAGTTTTTAATGAGAATCATTGAAATGTGACTCCACAGGAAGAATGTTCAACAGAAACTCAAAAACTTTGAAATGTAGTTTTGACTCTTACATCTGATCAGCTGATCCACATCCTCCTTTAAAGTAATCCATCCAGTCCTTTGACCGGTTGCTCTTTAAAGACAGACAGCTGGGTTCAGGAGAGTCTGGTCTCTGCTGCTGGATCCTGAAACAACAACACAACTGATAAATGTGCATGTTGGAGAAAAGCTGATGAAAAATATCTTCAGTCTTTTAATAAACAACTGACTTTTAGAGAGAAAAGTCTTTCTGACTGTTAAATTCTGACCTTTGAGCTGTGGTCTGGCTCTGACGTCCCCCACACAGAGTGGTTTTAGAGGGAGGGGCTCCCTCCTCTCTGTCCTCACTCTGATCCATGCTGCTGAGCTCACATCCACATCAGCTCACACACACTTTATAGCTTCACCTGCAGAGGAAACACACATCATTCATCTGCACAGCAGCTCACATGTCCATCATGTCTCCAGCTGCTCCTCCACTGATTGGCTCTTCAGTGTCAGTTGAATGCAGTCACACAGCAGTGAGGAAGAGGAAGCTGCCATCAGCTGCTGTACTTCTACTATCAGTCCACTAGATGGCGTCATGAAGCTGCAGCCCAGCAACATGATCCATGGATCCACTGACACACACAAGGACTGAGATCCACTGAGTTGATGTGACACAGTCTCTGTGTGGACAGCGTCCCTGTAGAAAACCACTGGATCAAACAAGCTACAGCTGATTATTACACACACAACAACTGGGCCAAGACTTATTTCACCTCACAGCTCCACTATCACAACATTCACTCATTTCACTCACACTGGAAAGTCAAAGAGAGAAAAACACTCTCCAGCTGCCACTGACGGTTATTGTCTCTGTCGAGCCATTCATCGTCTGCTCCATCAAATGTCACAAAATACAGACGCGTTCAAGTTCCTCTCAGTCTGAGGCCATGTCTTCAAATGTCTTGTTTTGTCACAGCAACAATCAAAGAGACAAAAATATTCAGTTTACAGTCAAATCAAACAGAGAAAACAAGGAAATCTTCAGTTTTTGAGGCTCAAAACTAAAAATTTCTGCTTGAAAAATGTTTGAACAACTGTTGCAGCTCTAAAAGATTCTCCACAACAATATTGATGGTTTGTCTCCAATAATCAATAACCCAGAGTGTTTGGTGTGTGTAACCACAGACATGAATGGTGAGGACACAGAGACAGTGTCCAGCTGCTCCTCTTTTCATTCATTCTAAAGAGTCAGTGAGCTGCTGTAGCCTACAGAGTCACAGGACAAACATGCTGTGGTTTCAACTTTAATCGTGTGTTTCTGAGCTCATCAGGTGTTTTTAATCTACAACCTGCAGCTGGAAAGTGACCCTGTCAGGTACATGAGCTGCAGTACAAGCAGGAAGTAGCACAACAAGGAAAGTACCTCACAACTGTAGTGCACTAAATGTACTCAGTTACTGTGAAGAACCTAATGCTGAACATTGATCAACACTGGAAAATAAATTATCCAATAATAGAATCAATATTCCAGCGCTTCTACCCACAACATCCACACAACATGGAGGACACGGTTCTGTCGGTCGAGACTTTACAGTTACAGCTCTGACTCAGCCACAAAGGCAAGGCAAGGCGATTTTTATAGCCCGTTTTTTACAAACAGTTTGTCTCAAAGGGCTTTACATGGCATCGTAACAACAACAACACAACGGCAATTTGAAGGGCAGAGAACTCAGGCAACGACAGGTGTTAACGAGGAAAACATTCAGACTCTTCACCTTACCTTCACACGAGGAAATAGCTACGCTTCGGAAAAGCTCGGTCGCGCTATCTTCACTTTAAAATCGAGTGCATGTCTACATCGTCTCGTACGGTAAAGCGTGTGAGCGGCTTCATGGTGCATTCAAGGACACCCCGTAAACCCAGGAATCTATATCGAAGTGGCTTTTTGTTCTTATTTTCATAGGCTACACCTGTCGTTACTTGGTTGTTGTTTTACCACATTCTTTTTAATGATCAAAACAACTTGATCATCCAGAATCCCATCAATTTAATTTATGCATAGTCAAATCTAAAAAAAATAATAATAAATAAATAAATAATTGATTTAAAGAAATAAATTGTTTTTCTTTGCAAACACCAACAGATTCTTATTCTACATGACCACAACTACCTCTGTGGCGATTTTCAAGATGTTTCACTGTAGGCCTACAATTTTCTGATAATCTGATGTTAAATTCATACACAGCACATACAATGTCTGCTCCCATTGGCAGATTAAAATATTAATTAAAAAAAATAATCAAATTGTTTCCTGCAAAGTCCAACGGATTCTTGTTCTACGTGACCACAACTACCTCTGTGGTGATTTTGAAGTTGTTTCACTGTACATATTTTTGATAATCGGATGCTTAAATCATACACAGCATACAGTACATTGTCTACCTCCATTTGCAGATTAAAATATTCATAAAAAATTATAATCAAATTGTTGTCTGAAAACTCCACCAGATTCTAGTTCTACATGACCACAACTACCTCTGTGGTGATTTTCAAGCTGTTTCACTGTAAAACTTTTTGATAATCTGATGTAGCCTACAATGTCTGCCTCCATTGGCAGATTAAAATATTAATTAAAAAAAAGAATCAAAATGTTTTCTGCAAACTCCACCAGATTCTTGTTCTACATGACCACAACTACCTCTGTGGTGATTTTCAAGCTGTTTCACTGTACATATTTTTGATAATCGGATGCTGAAGTCATATGTCTGCCTCCATTTGCAGATTAAAATATTCATTAAAAATAATATTCAAATTGTTTTCTGCAAACTCCACCAGATTCTTGTTCTACATGACCACAACTACCTCTGTGGTGATTTTGAAGTTGTTTCACTGTACATATTTTTGATAATTGGATGCTTAAATCATACACAGCATACAGTACAATGTCTACCCCCATTGGCAGATTAAAATATTCATTAAAAATAATAATCAAATTGTTTTCTGCAAACTCCACCAGATTCTTGTTCTACATGACCACAACTACCTCTGTGGTGATTTTCAAGATGTTTCACTGTAAAACGTTTGATAATCTGATGCTGAAGTCATACACAGCATAGAACAGTGTCTGTCTCCATTGGCAGTGTCTTTAGCAAGGCATTGGTCGTCTTGGAGGTGTGTTTGGGGTCATTATCACGTTGGAATACTGCCCTGGGCCCAATTTCTGAAGGGAGGGGATCATGCTCTGCTTCAGTATGTCACAGTAGGGTTAGGGGACAGGCAGACCGCCCACCCCTTCAACCTGAAATGACTGGGTTGATTTGGGCTGCTGCAGGGATGTCTGGATGACCTGGAATATGGTCAAACACACACACATCAGAACATCAGATTATCAAAAGATGGTACAGTGAAACTTCTTGAAAATCACCACAGAGGTAGCTGGGGTCATGTAGAATAAGAATCTGTTGGAGTTTGCAGAAAACATTTTGATTCTTTTTTTTAATAAATATTTTAATCTGCCAATGGGGGTAGACATTGTACTGTATGCTGTGTATGAATTTAACATCAGATTATCAAAAATATGTGCAGTGAAACAACTTCAAACTTCAACTTCATCACCACAGAGGTAGTTGTGGTCATGTAGAATAAGAATCTGGTGGAATTTGCAGAAAACTATTTGATAATTAATTTTAATGAATATTTTAATCTGCCAATGGGAGCAGACATTGTAGGCTACTGTATACTATGACTTCTTTAGATCATCAAAAATATGTGCAGTGAAACAACTTGAAAATCACCACAGAGGTAGTTGTGGTCATGTAGAACTAGAATCTGGTGGAGTTTTCAGAAAACAATTTGATTATTATTTTTTATGAATATTTTAATCTGCAAATGGAGGTAGACGTACTGTATGCTGTGTATGAATTTAACATCAGATTATCAGAAAATTGTACAGTGAAACATCTTGAAAATCGCCACAGAGGTAGTTGTGGTCATGTAGAATAAGAATCTGTTGGAGTTTGCAGAAAACATTTTGATTCTTTTTTTTAATGAATATTTTAATCTGCCAATGGGAGCAGACATTGTAGGCTAGGCTACTGTATACTGTCTATGACTTCTTTAGATCATCAAAAATATGTGCAGTGAAACAACTTCAAAATCACCACAGAGGTAGTTGTGGTCACGTAGAACAAGAATCCGTTGGACTTTGCAGGAAACAATTTGATTTTTTTTTTAATTAATATTTTAATCTGCCAATGGGAGCAGACATTGTATTTGCTATGAATTTAACATCAGATTATCAGAAAATTGTACAGTGAAACATCTTGAAAATCGCCACAGAGGTAGTTGTGGTCATGTAGAATAAGAATCTGTTGGAGTTTGCAGAAAACAATTTATTTCTTTAAATCAATTATTTATTTATTATTATTATTTTTTTTAGATTTGACTATGCATTAATTAAATTGATGGGATTCTGGATGATCAAGTTGTTTTGATCATTAAAAAGAATGTGGTAAAACAACAACCAAGTAACGACAGGTGTAGCCTATGAAAATAAGAACAAAAAGCCACTTCGATATAGATTCCTGGGTTTACGGGGTGTCCTTGAATGCACCATGAAGCCGCTCACACGCTTTACCGTACGAGACGATGTAGACAGGCACTCGATTTTAAAGTGAAGATAGCGCGACCGAGCTTTTCCGAACATTCCTCTATTGGAATAAAACTGGTAACTCTTCAACTGTTCCTAATAATCTATTAACTGGTCTTATTATTTTTTTCTCTATTTAGAAAGTCATACTGCAGTTTGTCCACATCAACTCAAATCTAACCTGAAGAAGAAGTTCCAGGGAATCTCTAAAGCAGGAAACCCAACTCTTCTGGACCAGATCTACCCAAAGCTCTACATCACAGAGGGAGGGACTGAAGGAGTCAATGATGAACATGAGGTCAGAGGTCAGACAGATTGAAACAGTATCCAGGGCCCAGTATTTCAAACGTGATCTGAAAGGATTATCCTGGTCGGATTGGATTAAATCTAGATCTGATCTGAAAACTGGGTATTTCAACACAGATCCAGAGAATCCTGATCCTGAAGATCAGGGCCCAGGGCCCAGTTGTTCAAAGGTAATCCAATTGGATTTTGGATAATGGATCGGATCAAATCTTGAAAATGGGTTGTTCAAAACCAAAAACGGATTCTGAGATCGGATTAGATCACGTAATCCAATCTTGGTTTTGATCTGGATAAAACCCTCAGTTTGTGTTGTTCAAAACTTTTCAGTAGGATCGGGATAACTTTGATCCAAAAAATCAGGATTATTCTGATCCCAGCAGTTTGGTGGATTCAGGGGGGATTACAGGAACAAAATGTGATTTAAATTAAATTCAAACTGGTCAAATAAACAATATTCATAAAGTAGAACAGTGTAGAACACTGTACAACAGTGATTAGTAAATAATGTTAACTTTTGAATATTCTACAACTGAAAAACTTTTCCGCAACTACTTTTCCCCAAACTGAATTTAATGAAATTTGAAGTTTGAATTTTAAAATTTGAAGTTTGAATTTTGAAATTTGAAGTTTGAATTTTAAAATTTGGAGTTTGAATTTTGAAATTTGAAGTTTGAATTTGAAACACATGGGGAAATATTCACAATTTCACTAATGAACTGTATATTTGCTTTTTTCAATTTATTTTAACAGTCCAACCAGATGAAGTCTGGCTGTTTAAAAGACATTGAAGAAACAACAAAGAGCACAGAAAACAATACATACACTCCGTTTTCAAATAAACACACTTTGAGAGACCTCATGCTGCTGTTCTACCTGTTGTTAACAGACCAATCAGCCTTCAGTGTGATGCACAGTCCCATCTAGAGCACTCTTTATCCGGATTTGGTAATCTTGAAAATTTGGATTTGGATCAGACTGATCCAATCCAACTTTGCTTTGAACAACTGGGATAAAAGTAAAACAGATTACGTGATCCTGGATAGCAAAAAAGGGGATTTCAAAATCCGGATAATTTGTATCCAGATTACACCTTTTGAACAACTGGGCCCAGGGTTTCAGATCTGGTAATCCAATCCTCCCTTGAATCCAGATAAAAGGCTGATTTGGGTATTTCAAAAGTCAAGTCAGATATCAGGATCAACTTGATACCAAAATTTCAGGATCATTCTGATCCCACCTCAGAGGTGGATTTGACTTAGATTGACAAAGTCTCAGCTCCACTTTCCTTGATTTTGTTACTCAATATGTTCATTACACTTAATCTAAATTGTTAGTGTTTAAGTTTTAACAAATAATTGAAGTAATTGAAGACATTTAAAACATAGCAAAAAAATGTTTTGGCCATACATTCTGAAACTGCTGTATTTATTAATTTAAATCACATTCAAGCACTTCCAAGCATTTACAAGGCATATTTTCATGCTTCTGATTTAACGAAGACAAATTTGACTTCAAAATAAACTTGAAAATGCATTTTTACAATGTTTGTAAAGTGAATGATATTTTAAAACATGCAGCAATGTATTTCAAAACGTGTTTGTATACAAACTGATTATCTTACTTCATCAAATCAAATGTTATTGTGCGATAAATGAACATACGGTATCATGTTTAGTGAGAGGCTTCTACATAAGGAAGACAAATTAAGAGGAAAGTAGATAGATAGATAGAGATAGATAAATACTTTATTAATCCCGAAGGAAATTCATCTGTCAGCCGCTCCAAACATTCCAAAAAATAAAAAGCACTCAGCTAAAGTAGACAGATGTAGCAATAATAAAAGAATAAAATAAAAAAATATATAAAATATACCTATACATATATACACACATACAAACTATCACCTATATATATATGCATACATATATATGTATTGTACACATATACACACACACTCTCATATAGGAGAAATACAGTTCATAAAAAGTCAATTAGTGTAGGTGTTGTGCCTGTCCCTCCATCCTCCTCCCCCCCCTGCTGTTGTACAGTCTGACTGCCCTGGGCACAAAGGACTTCTTCAGTCTGTCTGTGGAACAGGTCAGTGACAGCAATCTGCCACTAAACCTGCTCCTTTGAGAGGTGATGGCAGAGTGCAGAGGGTGGCTGGTGTTGTCCATGATCGCCATCAGTTTTTCCATGGTTCTTCTCTCTGCCACTGCCACCACCGACTCCTGTTGCAGGCCCACCACAGAGCTGGCCCGTCTGATGAGCCTGTCCAGTCTCCCACTGTCCCTCTTTTTGATGTTCCCCCCCCAGCACACAACAGCATAAAATAGGACGCTGGCTACCACAGAGTGGTAGAACATCTGCAGTAGCTTCCTGCAGATGTTGAAGGAGGCCAACCTCCTCAGGAAGTAGCACCTGCTCTGCCCCTTCCTGTACAGGTGGTCTGTGTTCACAGTCCAGTCCAGCTTGCTGTCCAGCTGCAGGCCAAGGTATTTATAGGAGCCGACTACCTCCACCTCCGCCCCCCCGATGGACACTGGCTTGGGTTGGGGACTTTTCCTCCTGTAGTCGACTACCATCTCCTTTGTTTTGGTGGTGTTGATCTGCAGCTGGTTCAGCCGACACCACTCCACAAAGTCCTCCACTGTGCTTCTGTACTCACTCTCACTGTCCCCCCTGATACACCCCACAATTGCAGTGTCATCTGAGAATTTTTGCATGTGGCATGTGTCCGTGTTGTACTGGAAATCGGCTGTGTACAGGGTGAAGAGAAGAGGAGAGAGTACAGTCCCTTGTGGTGCTCCGGTGCTGCTGGTCACTGTGTCTGATGTGCGGCCTCTCAGTCTGACAAACTGCGGTCTGTCGGTGAGGTAATCAGTGATCCAGGCCACTATGGAGGGGTCAACGTGCATCCTGGTCAGTTTTTCTTGCAGGAGAGGGGGCTGGATTGTATTGAATGCACTGGAGAAGTCGAAGAAGAGGATTCTCAGTGAGCCATTTCCCTTGTCCAGGAAGGAGTATGCTCTGTGGAGGAGAAAGAGAACAGCATCCTCAACTCCTACCCTCTCCCGGTAGGCAAACTGAAGAGGGTCTTGGGCATGCTGAACCTGGGGGCGGATGATGTTGAGGATGAGCCGCTCAAGTGTCTTCATGAGGTGGGAGGTGAGCGCCACCGGTCTGAAGTCACTGATGTCACTGGGGCTCCTCCCCTTCGGTATTGGGACAATACATGATGTTTTCCACAAGGTGGGCACCTTTTCCAGGCTTAGGCTCAGGTTGTAAAGCTGCTGCAGGGGCTCGCCCAGCTCCGCAGCACAGGCCTTCAACATCCTGGGGCACACTTTGTCCGGTCCTGCCGCCTTCCTGGGATGTAGTCTCCTCAGCATGCCACTAACCTGGGCTGCGGTGATGGCAGGATGGGCTTCAGAAGGGGGAAGGGGGGGAGGGGGAGGAGGCGATGCAGAGGAGCACGATGGTAAGGAGGAGAGGCACATGGAGGAGTGGCGGGATGTAGGTGGGGAGGAGGTGGAAGGGGGTGGGAGAGGGAGAGGTGAGGGGGGAGGAGGAGGAGGAGGGATCTGATGGAGTGCAGGCACCTCATTGAAACGATTGAAGAAGATGTTAAACTCGTTGGCTCTTTCTCCGTCCCCCTCAGCTGCTCCATCTGTAGCCTGCTTGTAGCCGGTGATGGTTTTCAAACCCCTCCACACCTCACGCACGTTGTTTTGTTGCAGCCTGCTCTCCAGCTTCCTCCTGTACGCCTCCTTGGCGTCCCTCAGACACAGCCTGAGTTCACACTGTGCCGTCTGCATTTCCTCCTGGTCTTTCATCCGGAAAGCTCTCTTCTTCCTGTTGAGGACAGCCTTTACCTCGCTGGTAATCCAGGGTTTGTTGTTTGCATAGCAGTGTACTTTCTTCACTGGAACCACTGTATCCATGCAGAAGTTAAGGTAGTCTGTTACACAGGTAGTGATCCCGTTGATGTCATTCTCCTCGTGCCCCCCCTGTAGTACCGCCCAGTCCGTAGATTGAAAACAGTCTCTGAGGGCATCCTCCGCGGTCGTAGACCACTTCCTGAAGGACCTGGTTGTTACAGGCTGCCGCTGTACTAATGGCTTGTACAGTGGTTGTAGCTGTACAAGGTTGTGGTCTGATCTACCTAGTGGGGGCAGGGGTGTAGCTGAGTATGCCTCCTTAATGTTGGCATACAGCAAGTCAATTGTCCTGTTTTTCCTAGTTGGACAGTCAACAAACTGGTAGAAGGCAGCCAGTGTGTGGTCCAGAGTTACATGGTTAAAGTCTCCAGATATGAGAAAGAAGGCCTGGGGGTGCTGGGTCTGCAGTCCTGCTGTGGTGGAGTGGATGGTTTCACATGCAGTCTCCGCGTCGGCTCTCGGGGGGATGTAAACACACATAGCAATCACATGTGTGAACTCTCGCGGTATATAGTAAGGCCTGAGGCTAACTGCTAGCAGCTCAATGTCCTTATTGCAGACAGTCTCTTTCACAGTGGCATGGCCAGGGTGACACCACCTCTTGTTAACATACAGCGCCAATCCCCCGCCCTTGCTTTTACCGCATGCTCGTGTGTCTCTGTCGGCCCTTATGATGGTATATCCCGGCAGATCCACGTTAGCATCCGGCGTGAGGCTAGTTAGCCATGTCTCCGTGAGGAAAAACAAACTGCTCTCGCGATACACCCGCTCGTTTTTAACCAGAGCCGCCAGTTTGTCCACTTTGTTTAGCAGAGAGTTAACGTTTCCCATCAGCACTGAAGGTATACATGGCTTGTACCGCCGGCGTTTCTTGTTCGTTAGCCCAGTTTTTACCTTGGCTCCGGCTCTACATCCCCGGTACTTCCGCTTCACCTCACGGGGGATGGGATGACGTGTGCCCGTATTCCTGCTCCTCAGCGCCAGCAGCTCTTCTCTCGAATAAACGAGGTTACTGGTCGAGAAAAAAGTCTCCATATCCATAGGATACATACACAAGAGCTAGACCTGCACGTATCCGCAGGAAGAGCAAGGAAACTAGCATAGAAAGAACAATAACACGCACAAACTCAACACACACGCGAGAGCAACTGACTGCAGCTTGTACACCAAGCGCATGCGCACCGACCGATCTCTGTCGTGTGTTTCTAATCGGGTCACTGACCAAGCTATAGGCTTATGCTATGAAAAATAATGCAATCACAATTTCAAGCAGTTTCAATGGCTTTATTTCAAGTACAGTTTCAAGCACTTTATTCAAAATCCAAACAGGTTTCCAAGGATTTCCAACACTCTTACTGTTGCACTGTTGTCCTTATTAGCAGTGGTATTGCTGAGTGGGCTCTGAAAGTAAAAAGAGAAGGTGTATGAGTATATCTTTGTCATAGTCAGAAAATATAAACAATAGTCACAGAAATGGTCAAAAACATGGTATCACCAGCATTACTGACACTTCTGAATGAACTGTATTGTTAACGTGCTGTGTAAGTTAATGTTACGTTTCCTAATTACTACAGCAGTCTGGTCTGCAGCACAGGTAGCTTTAAAAAGAAAAAAGTCTGCTGCATAACGTTAATAAACTTTGAACAAGTTGGTGTAAGTGTAAAACAGTTAAGGTATGATGTATGTCAGATTAATTCCCTTGTAAATTAAACCACAGACCACAAAATTGATCAACATAGCAGCTACGTCGCTAGCCCGCTAGCTCCTTAACACACAAGTGAATGGAGCCGAGTTAGCTCCCGTTAGCACGGCCGTGGATCAATTAGGGATCGTTATGCTCTCGTTTCAAGTAGGTGACAAATCAAATAGTTGGCTTGCATGATGTGTTGGTTGGCGTTCGTATGGTCTTAAAACCGCTACACATTAGACGGCAGTAAACTTACACTTTTGACGTGAAAGTCGTGCTCACAGCTGCTCCTTTGGTGAAGTAGTCCGCCATGTTTCAGATCCGGAGGCGGAGACTTGAGATTTGGAAATCCGTATCCGGCCAGGTAGGGATCAAGGTGATCCATCCTGCCAGTGTTTTGAAATACTCAGATAAAGTCAGCAGGATCACCGTGATCCATGACTGAGAAAAGGAGGATTTCATTATCCGGATTATTCTGATCCAGATTACAAGTTTTGAAATACTGGAGACCAGACAGACCAGAAACAACCATCAGACATGAAGACATCTTTAAAGCCTCACCTGAAAGAGACCGACCAATCAGAACAGTGATGACGAAGGGAGTGGCTGGCATTGGAAAAACAGTCCTAACACAGAAGTTCTGATCTGGACTGGGCTGAAGACAAAGACAACCAGGACATAGAGTTCATATTTCCCTTCACCTTCAGAGAGCTGAACATGCTGAAAGAGAAAAAGTTGAGCTTGGTGGAACTTGTTCATCACTTCTTCTCTGAAACCAAAGAAGCAGGAATCAGCAGGTTTGATCAGTTCCAGGTCGTCTTCATCTTTGACGGTCTGGACCAGTGTCGACTTCCTCTGGACTTCCACAACACTAAGATCCTGACTGATGTGACAGAGTCCACCTCAGTCAACGTGCTGCTGACCAACCTCATCAAGGGGAAACTGCTTCCCTCTGCTCGCCTCTGGATAGCCACACGACCTGCAGCAGCCAATCAGATCCCTCCTCAGTATGTTGACATGGTGACAGAGGTCAGAGGGTTCACTGACCCACAGAAGGAGGAGTACTTCAGGAAGAGGTCCAGAGATGAGGAGCAGGCCAGAAAGATCATCTCCCACATCAAGACCTCACGAAGCCTCCACATCATGTGCCACATCCCAGTCTTCTGCTGGATCACTGCTACAGTTCTGGAGGAGCTGTCGAAGACCAGAGAGCTGCCCACCACCCTGACTGAGATGTACATCCACTTCCTGGTGGTTCATCTGAAACTGAAGAAGATCAAGTATGATGGGCGAGCTGAGACAGATCCACACTGGAGTAAAAAGAGCAGGGAGATGATTAAGTCTCTGGGAAAACTGGCTTTTGAGCATCTGGAGAAAGGAAACCTGATCTTCTATGAATCAGACCTGACAGAGTGTGGCATCGATACCAGAGCAGCCTCAGTGTACTCAGGAGTGTTGACACAGATCTTTAAAGAGGAGAGAGGCCTGTACCAGGACAAGGTGTTCTGCTTCATCCATCTGAGTGTTCAGGAGTTTCTGGCTGCTCTTCATGTCCATCTAACTCAAGTCAGTCTGCTGTCAGAAGAACAAACAGTGTTCTGTTTACCATTTTTTAGAAAGACAGTAACACAAACTGACCCAATACACTTCTACCAGACTGCTGACAAGGCCTTACAGAGTCCAAATGGACACCTGGACTTGTTCCTCCGCTTCCTCCTGGGTCTTTCACTGAAGACCAATCAAACTCTCCTACAAGGTCTAATGCCAACAACAGGAAGTAGCTCAAATACCAATCAAGAAACAGTCCAGTACATCAAGGAGAAGATTACTGAGAATCTGTCTCCAGAGAAAAACATCAATCTTTTCCACTGTCTGTATGAAATGAATAATCATCCTCTGGAGGAGGACATCCAGCAGCAACTAGGACGTCTGTCCCCATGTAGGAGAACATGTCTTGTTAAATTGATGAAGGTGTTTTCTGAATTAGTTTCCATTTTGTCTATTTGAATATGTTTTCTGAAGTTGCTGTAAATTAAGCTCTCTTAGAGATAGAATCTCATCTAATAAGATGTCGTTTGTTCATGTCAGTACCTTGATTATGTGTTCATCACTGTGTCTTGTTCTCTCCATCAGACGCCTGTGAACTGGAGCTGGACATGAACACAGTGAATGGAAAACTCAAGTTGTCTGACAGGACAGTGACAAATGTGTCAGAGGATCAGCCATATCCTTATCATCCAGACAGATTTGACTACTGGCCTCAGCTGCTGTGTACAACTGGTCTGACTGGTCGCTGTTACTGGGAGGTGGAGTGGCAAGGACAGGTTCATATATCAGTGAGTTACGGAGAAATCAGAAGGAAAGAAGACAGTGATGACTGTCTGTTTGGAAGAAAAGATCAGTCCTGGAGTCTGATCTGCTTTAAAGATGGTTATAATGTGTACCACAATGGTGAAGGAACACCCATCTCCTCCTGTGTCTCTCACAGAGTAGCAGTGTATGTGGACTGTCCTGCTGGCACTCTGTCCTTCTACAGAGTCTCCTCTGACAGACTGAACCACCTCCACACATTCAAGACCAAATTCAATGGACATCTGTATCCTGGCTTCTGGATCAGTCATGGGTCCTCAGTGTCTCTGTGTCCTCTGCAGGTCTGAGATTTTCTCCTGTGGACAGATTTGTCTCAGACACTAAACATTCATTTGTCTGATACGATCACTGTGGTTGGCTGTACTTTATCTTGCCTATTTTTCATAGTTTTCAGATTAGATATTACAGATGAGACAGACACACTTCATGGTTGTTTATAGGACTGAGAGATGGATGTAGAAAGAGTTGGAACTATCAAACTCGAAAAGAAAAACTCTACTAACATATAAGATTAAATGAGTTTGTGCATAGTGTAACTGGAGGGGTGTTTACTGGTGCTAATAAGCCGGTGCATATTCTCATTTGCCCAGGTCATAGTATTTCAAAGGAGGTTAAATCGAAAGCAACTGGACTTAGTTATTTGTCTAGGAAGACGTTTCACCTCTCATCCAAGAGGCTTCATCAGTTCATGTACGCAATAGTAGAGAAACCAATAGTAGAGAAACCAATACGCAATAGTAGAGAAACCATCCCTCAACAGGGGAGGTGGCCTCAGACACCACCTATCTCCAATTTACAATGCTGCCCTTTCATCCCTTCCCAGGAGATTCAACAATCTAGCCTCAAAGAACAACCACTGTTCACAAGTGGCAAGTGACTCCAACGACTGTCGTTAGAACACAATAGGGCACTAACAAAGTCGAAACCAACTTTCCATCAAAGACAGTCATTTAAACGACTGTCGTTGGCACTTGGAGCAAAAAAACAAAACAAAAGGGAACCAGTGACATCATCACCCTTGTGAACGCCCACACAAGAGGTTAAATAGTGAGTCTCCACACCAGATAGTTGGACCAGTCCCAGCCTGGGGCCTCATTTATCAAAGAGGGTGTAAAACTGCTACTAAAGTTTTGCGTACGGCGAAAAGACAAAAATGGCGTACACCCGAAATATTTACACCTTTTTCAGATCAATCAAACTGTGCTTACGCACAACTCTCCGCATTTCCCTTTGATAAATCACACCGGACCCAAGAATGGTGCACACGTGAACACACCTCTTACTCCACCCCCGGAACGCCTATATACAACTATATATGGTCAGCACGTGCATATTTAATTAGCCATGTGCGCTCTGTGGAGCGGCTACAAAGTGACAACGGAGACAACGGAGACAACGGGCGGAGGACGGGGGAAAGAAGCGGAACTACATACACGCTGACATCGGACAATAAATCAGTCAGAAAAATGATCTTGCATTTTAATAAGCTACAATAAAAACCAAAACCTCCCAAATCTCAACAAAAGGGAGCAGAAAGAAGAATAATCTTATGTAATCTGCCCCTTTATCCCAGAAAAACTTTTTTACTTTTTTTTTTTACACCTAGATGTTAAAACAGGATTTCCACGATAGTTACCATTACTTTGAACGCCTTTCCACTACACAGTTACAGCTCTACTGGACTCGGTTTAGGTCATTTTCCATTAACGTTACGTTGTCTCACTCTTTATTCTCTTCTCTCGTCAGCTCCAAACACACGTGCACCTCGTTAACTCAGGTGACAGAATAATAACAATCTCAGTAGCTGCAGATCAGTGTGCGCTGCTGCCGGTGTGTTTTTAAACTTGGCGAGTTTGATCCTTGTCGGACGTCACACTAGAGTGTGTAAAAGCAAGAAAGCAAAATCCTCAATCCGCTCTGTTTACAGTGTTGCCAACTTGGCGACTTTGTCGCTAAATCTGGCGACTTTCCAACCCCTCTTGGTGACTTTTTTTTGTCAAAAGCGACTAGCGACAAATCTAGCGACTTTTCCCCGTGATATTACAAACGTTTCTGGACCTGAAATCACGTTATCACAGCTGTTTTCAACGAGCAGCGGCGCTGCCGCGGGCACTCGCAGGTATTCAGCCTACACACAGTAGTGTCACGGAGCTGCCTCCGCTGCATTCAGAGACGCACTGCTCCACGCCACAGACATAAAGAGCGCCGCTGGCCGCCCCCCCCCCCGAGATAATGACGTCATTTAGCGACTTTTAGCGACTTTTACAACAGCCAATAGCGACTTTGCTTACTGAGGAGTTGGCAACACTGTCTGTTTATCAATGAACATATAGCCTAGTGTTATTATAGAGCGGGTTGGATTGCCAGCATCAACGGTCCACCACTACCACAATTACTTCAAAAAAATCCTCTGTGCTCTTCTAAATGTACTCCGCTCCTCTCTCCCTCTCACACTGCAGTTCTCTGACTCAGCAACGGTGTCGCCAATTCCTCCTGTTCCTCAAAAAAGGTGTAGATCACGGTACGCCAGGGTCAAAATGGGTGTAAATGTCCGCACTTTTCCCCGTCAGGTTTTGGCTTGATAGATCCCAAATTTGGCGGAGAAAAGTGCGTACGCACAAAACGGGGGGAAAAGGGTGTAAAAAAAGGTGTATCCACAATGATAAATGAGGCCCCTGGTCAGTTGCGTACATGAACTGATGAAGCCTCTTGGATGAGAGGTGAAACGTCTTCCTAGACAAATAACTAAGTCCAGTTGCTTTCGATTTAACCTCCTTTGAAATACTGGTGCTAATGTTAATCAATTAACAGTGACAAAGGAACATGCTTATTGTAAAAATCTAAGCTGCAGTCATTTCATCCTTGGAGTTAATCGAAGGTTCAGGATGCTGCAGGTTTTGATCTGAGATGATAGTCATGAATTATCACATTTGTTACTTTGAACTTTCTAAATTCATTATTTTTCTGTATGCTAGCATTTCCTGTAATTGTGTATTTACATTTTTATTGCAATGTATTTTCAATTCAACTTCACTTCATTGCATGTTATATCCCTGTGTGTCTGCCTTTACAAAATAAACATAATTTTCCTTCATGTGGGGAACATTCTGCTTTTACACAACTCTTGTCGTATTTTTAATTCAAAATTAAAGGTGTTAGCTACAAGTTTAATTCCTCTTGGCCAGTAGGTGTCGCACTCACACACTGCCTGCTCTCGCTCCAACCTTCAGTTTTACTGGTTGCCAGTTAAAACAGTAGACACATGACATCAACGTACCAATGCTGTTGCCACAGAGATCATTCCATGCTGACGTTGCCAACGTAACCAGATGTAAATATTTATATATTTCAGACCTGTCAAAATTCATATAAAATTCAGTAAAATTAATACTTTTATTCTGCACCCCTCTAGACATTCTGTGAATGCATTATTTCTAAAAAAATTATCCTTTTGATGAAAAAGTTGTAGCTATAACCTTTAACTATGATGTTTTTAAAGCAGAAGTAAGCGATCCGGTCGTTTTGGCTAATGCTGCGTTCCAGGCAGGCTTTTGAAACCGTAAATTACAGCTTCAAATCACAACTTACGACTTTGTAGCGTTCCAGGCAACCCACTCGTGTTTTTCCGACCTGTTTTACCTGTGAAAGTCACTATAACGGCCACTCGTAACTTCCGACCCGGAAAAACACGAGTTACGAGTTGCCTTGAACGCACCATAACAGTCCTCGTCCCTACGTCACCACATTCACACGCATCCCTTGGCTGCACACACAGCCCTGCATGCCGTTCTCTCTCCTCATTGGATAAAAATTGTAGGATACGAGAAAAGTTTTCTCCTCGGCTCAGAGCAGAGCAGAGTGACTGACAGACCCGTGTTTCAGTCCAAACACTCTATGTAAGTGATTGCTGTCGGAAGATAGAACTATTTAAGACTTATATTAACACAAAAATATCGCTTACTTCTGCTTTAATTGGTGAAAAATAGAAACATTCATGAATTGATGGGTCAGAATCTTAGTTAAAATAAAAGATGATCTTGATCCAACTCCTTGGGTCAAAGCAGAGATCAGGTTCATGGTTGACTCGTCTTCTGCCTCATCAAGGGGGAATCTCAAAAACCTGAGTAGAAACAGGGCTATTACTACCTTGCATCATTAAAGGGATAGTTTATCCAAAATTCAAATTTCACTCAATATCTACTCACCCTCATGTCGACTAAGAGCTGTGAGAATTTTCAGAGTCCTCTGTGTCTTCTCTGAGTTACAGGGGGGTCCGTGCAGCAGTGTTTGTCCATATAATGGTTGTGAATGGATACCACTTTTCTTCGTCCAAAAAGACACACCAAAAAACATCCAAATACCTCCATACTGCTCGTATGTAATGTCCCTCTTGTATTGAAGCCCCGACATGAGAAATTGTTCAGAAAAAAATGAAATAATTCTATATTTTAAGCATGTTTGTAGCGGAAGCTCCCAGTGTCTCAGTTCACTGCTCTTCCTGTGTCAGTGCAAATCTCACGTGATTTGCACTGACCGGCGGAACAATTTCTCATGTCGGGGCTTCAATACAAGAGGGACATTACAGACGAGCAGTATGGAGGTATCCCGTAACTCAGAGAAGACACAGAGGACTCTGAAAATTCTCACAGCCCTTAGTCGACATGAGGGTGAGTAGATAACGAGTGAAATTTGAATTTTGGGTGAACTACCCCTTTAACACCAATTATTTTATGGCCATAGTCAATATCACATCAATACATTATTGCATATGATTGTAACTGCACATGGAAGAAAACTGTCTTGGGATCATTCAACTGATGGATTGATCAGGTTGATGAAAGGTTTCCTGTGGTACAAAGTGGAAGAGTCTGTAACAACATCTATTGCACGTCTGTCCGTCCTGTTGCTCACCCTGAGGTTTCTCCTATTTTTCCCTGTTTGTAAAAACGGGCTATGCCTTGCCTCAGCCGTCTCAGACAATAGAGATGGCTCTGAACCTTCCTGTAGAGGACATGTGTGTTTCTGGCCATGTTTAAGTAGAGCCCTAGGTACTTGTTGTCCTCCAATATGTCTACATCCAAGTCTTTTATGTTTGTCACAGTGAGCTGTAGATGGTTCAGTTCAAACCAGGTGACAGTTGTCTTGTCCACCACAGCCCTGCACCCAGCCACAGTAAAGTGAGACTGTAAAACAGAAATTCCTCCCGTCACTTCACAGCTCCTGGTTTTGCCTCATCTTAAAGTGAGCACTCTGGAGAGGCACTGGTCCACCTCGTAGAGAGCAGTGATCAGAGCTGAGCTCGCTTCAGTCCCTTTCCTTCTCACAGTGTCGATCACATCTCGTGCCTTCTCTGCTCTTGTTTTTGTTCTGGCGGACTGCATTTCTTCATCAGTTACCACACCACGCTCTAGAAGTTTATCCAGAAGCTGGTTTAGAACAGCTTCAGACACTCTGTTGATGAACTGTGTCCGGACCAGGAGCAACTTGTCCTCTGCTGGAAGGCTGTCGTCTGCTGGAAGGCCGTACTCCGCTGGGACGCTCCAATGTCCACTATCCCTTCTTGGGCCTGGAGGAAAACCAGGAGAAAGACTTTTAACAGTCAACTATCTAGTTAAAGTACCCAAAGAAACAGCCTATTTTCACGGCCTAAAAGAGGTTTTACCTGAAAAAAAATACACAGTTCCATTGTTCCATCCCTTCAAAGTGCAGGAAAAACACAGTTTTTATTTGGACCTCCGCCCAGGGTTAGCGCCCGCCGATCAGCAGTTGGTTTGGTCCAAATAAAAACTGTTTTTCCTGCACTTTGAGAGGCTGAAAAAAAATATATTATAGCGAACAATGGAACTGTGTATTTTTTTTTTTCCAGGTAAAACCTCTTTTAGGCCACGAAAATAGGCCATTTCTTTGGGTCTGTTCACAACACTGTATGTTGTAAATCTCTGGGCAGGGCTATTATGGGCTGGCGTTGCTAACGGGAGGAGTGCAGAGAGTCTTCTACTGCAATTAAAGTACTTAGGGGCTATTTGTAGATCATACAACCCCACTTTAGAAAAATGCTACTATCCCTTTAAGTATCAGAAGGAGTAGAAGAAAAGTCTCATTGATGACATGTCACGAAATGATTACTCATGTCTACCTATTAATTATGATTGACTAGGCTACTAAACGTGCAGTAAAAAGTTCAACATTTCCCCTTTGAAAATGTAAAGTAGCAATAAACATACCTAAGGACTTCTAATGAGTGAACATACTTTTGAATTCTACCATTTGTAGCCTACAGGTTTCTGCTGCTTACTACTTGTTTTTTAACAGTTAGTGATAACTCCAGAAAGGAACTCAGAAAGTGGTCACACTCTGTATGCCATTTACTACTGATGAGATTACAATATGGGCCTGACCACCTCCAGATGTTATGACCAAACTGATCACATTTCACTCATGTTCTGCAACATTTTTACCTGCACTGACCAGTGTTTCCTCAGCTAGGCAGGACATGCAGATATACACTGCATGATACTGGTAGCAGTAAACAGGGTCAAGGTGTGCATAACACTGTGATACAACTCTGGAGGATGATAACTGGCTGACTCTGGAGGGCTGTGAGTAGACACACAGATAGTTATCCTTATTTTTTTAACCTGTTGCCTATGTTGTTTAAAGGTGACATATTATGCAAAACTCACTTTTTCATTGCTTTATGGTGCGTTCCAGGCAGGCTTTTTAACCTGTATGTCACGACTTCAAGTCACCAGTTACGAGTTTGTAGCGTTCCAGGCAAGTTACGAGTTACTAACTGGGAACTGGGAGTAGATCGATCTAGTATGAGTTCACAGGTGGGAAGTTACGAGTTTGACTGTACGTTCTAACGGGTAACCATAGGAACAGGTCGGAAAAACGCGAGTTGCGGGTTGCCTGGAACGCACCATTAGTATGTGTATTTGTGTATCCGGAGTGCCTCCTCACTCCTTAAACATAAGTTTTGACAACTACGTCAACATTTTGTAAACTGCCATAGTCAGAAAATGTGTCTCTTAACAAGCCATTTTAATTTCACCCGGCTTATTACATCACAAGCCGGGTGACGTGAATATTCAAGCCCTCGCTCCCATGGTTACCATGGTTACCTCGGCTACCAGAGCGAAGATTCTAAACCGACCGTTTTGAGCAGGGCTGTGAAACTGGTGTGTAGAGAACCAGCTGTGCTCGATCTTTTGTTTTTTCTGACCAAAGCATGTTACTAACATAACTTTTAGACATCAAGGTACCATGTCAAGAAGCAGAAATGAGCTGAATATGTCCCCTTTAAAGTAACTGTTAGCGTCTTTACACAAAGTGTATTGGTCCTAATGTTTAAACTCACAGGTTGAAGTCTAAAACAATTTCTTATCAGTTTTGCACACACTGGTCCTGGAGCTCCACAGCCAATAATGTGATAAGGGGATTAGAGAATAAAGGGAGACTGAAGATGAACTGAGGAAGAACAATGAAGGGACCATGGATCAATCCATATCCATCACTCTACACCGATCAGGCATAACATTCTGACCACTCACAGGTGAAATGAAAACACTTCACCATCACCTGTTAGTGGGTGGATATATTAGGCAGCAGGTGAACATGTTGTCATCAAAGTTGAAGCAGGAAAAATGTTCAGCCTAAGGATCTGATCCAGTTCTCCAAGGACGACTGGGTCTCTCCTCTGAACAGCTGCAGCTCTTGTGGGCTGTTCTCAGTCTGCAGTGGTCAGGATCTATCTATCTTGTTGTGTATTTGGCAGCAAAAGCAACCAACACAATATCAGACAGGTGGTCAGAATGTTCTGTCTGATCGGTCTGTTCTCCTCTATTCTACTGGTGTACTCAGGTGTCGAGGTGCTGCAGGTAGAGAGAGGCTTTACCAGTCAGTTCAACTTCACACTCCCAGACGTCTGTGTTTGTCTGGTCTCGGACCGTTACAGTCACTTCTTCTGTGTTTGATGGCAGGCGGATCTCAAACGTCGGATGGTAATTTGGTCCATATTCCAGGTGGAACTCTGCTTTCTGCAAACCAGTAACACCCATGTCATCATCCTGATTACCATCCAAAACAAACTAAAACTGACATTTTAGGAATCATGTCAGAATATTAGAATACATGTTTTTTTAAATGCTCACCTTAGGCTGTATTTTGTAGGCGCTCACACAGTGAACAGTGTAAATTTGATCTTTGACGAGTTTGCAGTGGGAAGACGCCTGGATGTACACAGAGTTTTCTTGTTTCGCCTTTACCTTTAGAGACATGACTCCATGAGGTTTCATCCTCAGCATTAAACATTACTCACTTCATGGTATTTCTGTTTTTATCCAAACTGATGGTGTATTTTATTCAGATTTAAAGAAAGAAAGAAAATAAAAAGTCAATGTGTCAATGGTTTTGATGGTACAGGTAACTTGTTGGTTTGACATACCATTGTCACAAATGACTAACACAGGTAACAGGTATCACTGATATGGTGAGGACTCTAATAGATACAAGTTGGACTGAAAGAGAAGGTGTAACATTTTCTACATCTTTACCTCTGCCAGAGGGATGTTGGTTGGCAGCAGATGCACATTGAGGTTTTGCTTCTGTGTTTTTGGGTTTGGTGGTCGGAGGAACAGCAAAACCTGGCCATGAATTGGTTTAATGTTGTTCCATATCCTCCATAAAACCTCCAAAGCCCAGGCGAGGCCGAAGGCAGAGAGATGAGGGACACTGACAATCACATGAGTGTCTGTGATCTCCAGGGGTTGGAGGACACTCATTCCATCATCAGTGATGTGGACGACAGACAGCAGGCCTTCAGCGAGCAGAGCTGTGGAAACAGTCAACATCCGCTTTATTGTCAATAGCCACATTGCAACAGCAGTGGTCATTTCATTCTACGACAGGGACACTTAGTCTCACAGTTGCCCAGATTCATCCAGAACATCTGTCAGTGTTGGTGGATGGGAAGCCAGTGAGGGATTGTGTGTGTGCTGCTGTAAGTCAGAGTCCTTTTCAATAGGGTGAGGTCAAGAGAAGATACTGTAAGATGTTGTGTCTGAGGCCTTTTGTTTTTCTAGATCAAGGGGGTAAAGTATCAAAATGAATGAAAACATATGGAAATTCATATATTGTTTTCATTGTATGGAAGCCTATAGGAAACAATATTCATTTCTACATACTTGTATTAGCATTCTTAGAAAGCTGTTTGACATTTCAGTTGCAGTCTCTGGGCTCTAGTTTTGCAGACGCAGGTGACGTGCAGCACAAGTAGGCCGTGCCAACGGGGCATGTGCAGTCGCACTTTGCAAGTTTCGTGTGCTGCTCTCTTTTCTTTTGAATTTTCTGAGATGAGAGATGCCGAATACTCCCTATCTGTGATGCCGAGGCTGTTTGTGGTTGTCTGAGAGAGATGTAAACTTGTTAGTTTGCATCACAGTTTCTGTGTTAATTCAGTCAGGTTGAGTTTCCATTACGTGTGCCAACCGCCTTTGATCAGATGTGACAGGCAGGGGCGTAGCACCAAATTCTGGGCCCCGTACACTCGTAATGTCAGTGGGCCCCCATGCCAGTGCACGAAGCGCAGAGTTGTTTTTGAGGTAAATTTATACAAAGCCGCCAAAGCGCGTTTCCGTCGTGGGCAGTTTTTCGGCAAGCAATCTCATTTCGGCACTATACTGGCTTTGCATTTACCTCGAAAACAACTCGTAACGTTCAGTTATTATCTCATATCATATCTCCGCCGATCCAAAAATAGCTTGCACTGGCAATTAAAGGTAACAAATCTATTCCTAAAACTATAGGGATTATGGCATTGGGCCAATTTGCCAAAATGTTTAACTATCCCTTTAGCAGTTGCTTCCCCTAATTCTGCCTTCTTTCTTTTTCTTTCCGCTCTTTCTTTTTCTGATATCCCGATTTATGTTTTTTGGGTGGCATGATGAAAGCCTCATTCAATCTGAGCTCAGTGACAGTTACACTTGTCGCCGGCCGCTGTCTATGGGCGGACTAAACCATTTTACGTCTCCAAGAGTGGGCCCCCAGAATCTCCAATATGCTGGGAGGACTTTGACACAGCTTTCATTCTCTTGTGATGTTATCAATATATTTGAAATAAATTATTGCACCAATTAATTGGGGGGCCCAATTCATTCGAAATAAAAACATCACACAAAAAAATAATAATTTCAGGATTTTCATGGGCCCTCTCCCTACTCGGGCCCTGGGTAGTCAGGTCCCCTTTTCCCCCCACTACCACGCCCATGGTGACAGGAATTATTAAATAAATGTATGTGCTGATTCAAATAGTTGCATTGAATAGTGGTTGTTGTGATGATTTATTGCATTGAAATGTGCCTGATTCTCATTAACCACATCAGTTTTATTAACTGGAATTAGTATAATTGTATTGTATAAAACAATTTTAAACCAGAGTCATTCCAACCCCAATCATTTTTGTAACCTCAGACTTCTTGATCAATGAAAACATTGGTGGCAAATGTTTTCGCTTTCGTCTGTCTTGCACTCTTGGGAAATGTAGTGTTGCTTTCCAAAACTCCTCGTTGTCCCTTTAAATATTACACACACAATTAACAATGCAATGTCAAATCCTACTTGCTCACCGGTCTTTGTTTCACAGTGTGGGAGGTGGAGTTCACTGACAGCATCCTCACCACACTGGATACTGAACAGTGGCCCTGCTGGGGTCTTTCCAACTGACAGGAGGAGGCTCTCATCCCATTGGACAATCTTGTAGAGCAGCTCCGCCTCCTGATCCATCACAAACACCAGTCCAGTCGAAGTACACCTGAACCCACCTGGACCAGGACACCTGAACCTGCAGGACACAGAAAGCTGAATGAGCACCAGAACCTGTTCAATCTGAGGTCAAGAGTTTTGACATAAAAACCTGAGGGAAAAGGAGAGGACACAAATGTATAACTCAAACTGCTTTACACTAGTAGTTACATTCACACAGGACTTTCCCCAACACTTAAAGCAATTTTCTATATACCTTTCCGGACTATAAGCCGCTACTTTTTTCTCATGCTTTGAACCCTGCAGCCTGTACAACGATGCGGCTAATTTATAGATTTTTACTGGCTAACAGCCTCCAGGGGGCGCTCTAGCAGGAAGCACAAGTGAGACAGACATGTGGGGAAGGATTATGCGCCGAAGAAGACACTAGTTTTGCGTTTTGATGGTTTTGGTGCAGTGTTTTATTTTCTAACCAGTCATGTTACTGTCTGTTGGTGCTGTGTTGATGCCGTGTTGGTGCCTCCGGAGTAATTGTGATGGTTTAACTCGCTACATGACTTGTTACGAGTGAGAACGGAGGCTCTCCGTCTTCACCTGGCGTCTCACGGCTGAAAACCAACTTTGCAACATTACTGCAGCGCCTGGTCGCTGCCCCGTGTCCCAGCTCTCGTCTGCACACCGCAACACAAACGCGCTCCATAACCCATAATCTCTTGTTCATGACGGTACTACACAAACACTCACGCGTAACATCGTACGTTATGTAATGTTATCCACCGCTCCATTTATGGATTTTTCGCCGGCTTCGTTGTCAACAAATGCACATGGCTAGGAGCGTAACCAAAACAGCGGAAAAGCGAGCGGACTTGTATAGTTCCACACATCTTCCGTGTAGCCTACTGTCTTTCTGTGTCTCATGTTACAACATGAAAAACCTGCGGCTTATATTCAGGTGCGGCCTATATATGTACAAAATCTATTTTCTTTTAAAATTTAGCTGGTGCGGCTTATATTCAGGTGCGCTTAATAGTCCGGAATTTACGGTATTTGTACCACACACACACATTCACACACTTAGGATACATTTAGGCACAACAATCAGTCAATTTGCATTAGATTTGAACGTCTTCAGGCGTCTGGACAGGAAAGCTTCCAGGCTACTGGTTGGTGTAAACACACTAACCCATGTGAGATGCTGAGGTCAACTTAGGTTAAAATGTTTAGGATTAGTTTGGTGAGGTATCTTCTATCCAGGCAAAAATAATACTCTATGTCTAGTATAATTGAAATTCATTTGTAATTTTATGGATATTTTCTGTTTGTTTGTTTATTGTGTTTTTTCTTTGTTTCTTTTTCTATTGGTTGATTTGTTTTAGTGATTTTGTATTGAGGGGGATGATTTTATCTTTTCCTCTCCTGCACAATTATTTGTCTTTGTATTATTAAATAAAATTCTTGTTTTATCATTGTGCATATGAATAAAATAAAATAAAATAAACTTTAGCTGCTCTTCTGTAGGCTCTGGGTGATGTGTACATTAGGGTTATGTACCACACAACTGTTTGGAACAGTCCATTTGAATGGGGGCATCTGTTTTAAATGGGGGTGGAAGTGGGCACCAAATGCAACAGTGTGGAGTGATGTTACTGTACAATTACCTGTACAAGACCTCTGTATTTTCAGTTTGCGCTTCAGGGGTGAAGCCTGATGGAGACTGTGATTCAGAGAAACACCATCAGTTGTTATATTAGATAAATCAACTTGTATTCAGTGAAGTAAACAAATACAGGCAACAGTGAAGTGAAGCACAGAGCACAGGTCAGGACAGACTGATAGTTAAAGGTGCCACAGTGATACCTGAGTGGTTTGAAGCGGCAGATTCTGTGTCTGTGGAGAAAGGAGGCAATTGAGGATTATGAAAAAACACAACAAAGGTAAACCTTTTCTCACATTACATTTCCATGAAATAGCTGACTTTAAAGCAGAATTAAGTGGTCCGGTCGTTTTCGCTAATGCTGCGTTCCAGGCAGGCTTTTGAAATCATAAATTACAGCTTCAAGTCACAACTTACGACTTTGTAGCGTTCCAGGCAACCCATTCGTGTTTTTCCGACCTGTTTTACCTGTGAAAGTCACTATAACGGCCACTCGTAACTTCTGACCGGTGAACTCGTACCAGATCGAACTGGTACGACTTCACGGTCGGAAAAATACGAGTTTCCTTGAACGCACCATAACAGTCCTCGTCCCTACGTCACCACATTCACGGCGTTCCTTGGCTGCACACACAGCCCTGCATGCCGTTCTCTCTCCTCATTGGATTAAAACTGTAGGATACGATAAATGTTTTCTCCTCGGCTCAGAGCAGAGCAGAGTGACTGACAGACCCGTGTTTCAGACCAAACACTCTATGTAAGTGATTGCTGTCGGAAGATATAACTATTTAAGACTTATATTAACACAAATATATCACTTACTTCTGCTTTAACTTAAAGAGACCCCAAGGAGTTTGCTTTTGGTTTTAAAAGAGTCTCATATTAATGTGGATGAATCTATGTTACCCACACTTGATAATGGGTGCATTTTCAATATAATTTTGTCATTATATTTTGATATTATTAGTGGTGGCGAGTCATGAGAATAACGCCGCCAAATCGTCGTTTATGGTCGGAACCAGAGGTTGCGCTAGACTTTTTCGTCGCCGGTCATTTTGACTGACGGGGTCATAAAAATTCCGTCATAATCTATTTTTAACGGTCACTTAAATTTTTTTAAAATGATAATGCCATATTCAATAGCATTGAATTTTAATTCATGTTTAATTCATATCAAGTCCAAACAAATTGAACAGAGAATGCTCCGGGAGCAGAGTCTGCGTCAGAGCACATCTAACTGTGGGGTCAGTCAGTGAATGCGGGGGTCACTTTCTGCCACTCAACATCTAAACACAACGTAAATACCTGATGATGACATCAGTTTTCTGTCAACAATCAACATGCTAACCCATGTGTTATACCAAAACATCCAAAGGAGCACGTTTTCACATAGGCACCGCATAGTGCACCGGCGTTAGCTCTCTCTCTCTCTCTCTCTCTCTGTGCCTCTCATTTCTCTTTTACGCAGCACGCACGCAGCCACTGCGCATCACTGAAACAACTGAAGCTATAGACCACACAGCCAGATGCAGCACAAATTCAGACAGGACAAGACCCTCTCAGCTTTAAGTGTTATAAACAATGCCACGGCGGGCAAAATACATTAAAATAAGGCTTAACGTTACCTTTGGAAGAGTTGTGCGCGGCGAGTGTGTGAAACGGTGATGTCCTACCCCCACCGCTCTACCTGTACCGAGACACACCGCTCTACCTGTACCGAGACACACCTGTGTAGCTACAGCTACGTAACTTAACAGCTGACTACTGTCGGTCCCTCGGACACTGCAGCTGAATATCGCCCGTTAAATCATTATCGACCGTCATATTTGCACTGACACGACTCCCATCAACATTTAATCCACTTGAAGGAGTTTGAATACTGCGGGAAGCTTTCTGTCTTCTTCTCTGTTGTTGGTGTTTATGTGTGGCAGCGCTACAGCGCCACACACGCTCCACACAGGCCTGGGGTATGTACGTAGTGACTTCGTGACATTGTATATGTTATATATCGTTATCCACTGCTCCATTTATTGATTATCCGCCGGCTTCATTGTAAACAAATGCACATGGCCAGACAGCCATGGCTGTGAATTGCAATCTGTCAAAATGACGGATGGCCTCAAAATCTTTCCGTCACCGTTTTAAAAAAACGGTCAATGACGGAAAATATCCGGTTAACGCGACCCCTGGTCGGAACTACGACGGTATCTGATCGTCTTCAAACCTCCGGCTTTCATTCTTGATGAATGAAAACATTCTTGGCAAATGTTTTGGCTTTTGTCCGTCTTGCGCTGGTCCAAGAATTTCACCATGCACACAGGCTCATGGGAAATATAGTGTGAAAACACTTGGCTTTCCAAAACTCCTCGTTGTCCCTTTAATATAATATTAATATTATATCATATTTAATAATCCATGAATAGGTAAGATTCCCCACAGTACACACAGCCTCACCACTATATGATGACATTAAAATGGGGACTAATCACCAAAGTCTTACATCTGCCACTTTTTCCCTTGTTTATGCAAATGGGATTAAAAAGTCAGGTTTCCACAGAGCCAAGGATAATGTGAGAATGTTCCTATTTAAAAAGATTTTAAAATAATTCCATAGATTGAATGCATTAAGAGGTACTAAGATACTTTTTTTAAGAGACTAACTGAGTAACAAGAGCCATGCTTTGCTGGCAACTTTGGTTATCCAGTAGCCATTGTTTTAAATTATAAGATAAATTTAAAAAGTTTGTTCTACACATCAGGACACACTGGTTGTTCTCCTACCTCCATCAACTTTGTGTTGTCCTCACATACATCCATCTTTGTCTCTGTGTTTGGGGCTGGTTTTACATCAGAGTCACCTGATTGGAGGAGAGGACATATATCTAACAAATCAGAAATCAAGGTTTACTGAGGCATAGATGAAGTCAGAGTGAGGAGCAGATCAGACCCTCCTGTCATCACTTAACTGTCACAAACTCTCGGTTTTATTTCCTGCTTATTGACCAGAGTCGAGCCAGTGAAATTCACCTGCTAAAGAAAAACTATTAAAAACACAATCATTGTGATCAAAATGACCTTTCAACAGTTTATCTTACCTGTATTTAACGGTGATAGATCGTCTGAGCACAGATCTTCATCAGCAGCGTGGACACTCACTGACAAGATTTACAGAGCAGGAAATTGTTAAATTCAGTCTATTGTTTTTTCTTTAAAAACAATTTCATAGATGATAAAATATCCTCTCCATTCTGACCACATTTACACTCCTGAATGTGCCTGCTGACAAACAAACAAACTTTCCTCTGCTTTTGGTTGAATGTGTTTTTCTGATCCTCCAGTTCTGCTCACAGCCTCAGTGGCAGGAATACATTCACTCAGCTTAGTGAGGAAATGATCAGCATGAGTACGTTTCCATTAGAAAAGCACAGGGTCTGCAGACTTTCTGAAATCTAATCTAAAGCCTCTGAACTCCTGAACAAAGAACATTTCTCAACACTGTGCCGCTCTGCATCTGTATGAACGCTCGGTAAAGTCAGAGCATGTGCAGAGCCACCACCAAGAGAAAAACATCATCAGTGATGGAGTCTCTGGAGAAAATTGATCCCAAGTCAAGAAGCTGAAGATTCAGATTTATTGCTGTTGAATTTATCCATAAATTACTCATCTGTCCTATATGCTATACATTTTTTCCTCAAAGCTACTGCACTGTTTTAAATGTCTGGATATTGCACTGATGTCATTGTTGTTTTCTTATTGTTTTTACTCGCTGTCCAGACATGCTCTATGTGCCTTAGAATTGCCCTCTGGAGGCAAATCATTTTATTGAATTCACAAGGCAAAATCTGAAGTGTGAGCCGATTGTCAATTGTAATGAAGATGCTCAGGTTAAAGAATAAAGAAACTCTGTAGAGATAAAACGTAAGGCAGCAGGATATTCATTAATAAGCATTTTATAGAAAGACGGAGCTGCGACTTGAACTTGACGAGAGACAGAGTGGAGAACTCCATCATGATCAACTCATGGGTCACAGACCACATTTTTCATCAATAATTAGATTAAGCTCATGCTAATATTGCCATGATGACAGCCTCAGTTGGTTTCCTTTGACTCAATCAACTCCTACAACCAGGCAGTGCAGTGCTGATGTAGTTAGGACAGTTGTGTTTCAGAAAGAAGGGTCGATTCCCAGGCCTGGAGCCTTTCTGGGTGGGGTTTTCATGTTCTCCCTACGCCTGTGTGGATTCTCTCTGGGTTCTCCAGTTGTCTCTCCTTTTTGAGGACTGGAGACTCTAAATTGCCTGTAAGTGTGTGGGTTGTTTGTCACTATATGTAATTTCTGTGACTGGTGACCTGTCCAGTCAATTGGGATCAGATCCAGCCCACCGACCCTACATGGATGGATGGATGGTATAGATGATGGATGGATGGATGGATGGATGGATGGATGGTACAGATGATGGATGGATGGATGGATGGATGGATGGAGTACTCACAGATTTTGCCTCTAGAAGCTTTAATCACCCTGCAGTCGACCCTGTAGGAACAAACACAGCCACAACATTTACAAACTGTGTGCAGAATAATCAGATTGTGTTTGAGTTCATTTTTTTATCCAAACCTAGTGATGATCCCAGATCAGTCTGAAGCAGCTGAGAGACAAGTGATTCTATAACAATGAGCTTGGTTGGCGGATTAATCAGAAAACAACCAGACCAATACCAGGGAAGGAGTCATCATCACCATAGTAATGACCAGGGTGTCATATTTTGCACATACCATGCTTGTTTTCTTGCTTAATGCTCGTGTAGAGTTATAATGATGATCAACCATGGCTGAAGCTGTACAGCACCACTGAATGATATGACCCCACCTCTCTACTGACCTCAGAGTCTTCAGAGCACAGAGTGGACTCTCCATAAGAACACACAACTCCTTCAGGTCTGAATCCTTTAGGTTGTTGTAGCTCAGGTCCAGGTCTCTCAGATGGAATGGGTTGGACCTCAGAGCTGAGGCCAGGGAAGAACAGCTGATCCCTGACAACCAGCAATAAGACAATCTGTAGATTAAACAATAGATAATTAATCAGAGATTTTTATTCTTATTCTCGATTTCACTCAAAAAGCTAATTATGAAATGTGTTGAGAGAAACAATTCATGATAGTTCTGCATCATCTCAGAAGCTGCTGTCCGTAAATCAACAGGGGCTGACACAATAACTGTTCCCTAAACAAGTATCTGGAGGCTTTCTGCGTAGCTGCTGGAGATCAGGCCATATGGGAGTGGAGGACATTCCTTGTCCGTTGCTTTCTGTCAATTTATTGGCTGCTGGAACCTGAAAACAATTCTCATTCTCTTCTTGTGAAAGCATGTTTTGGTATAACAATAAATGAAAAGGTACTTTTAAAAAAGGACCTCCCCATCTTCCCAATTTTCCAGAGATTTAATACTGATTAAAATTAAAATACTGAGGGAAAGCTTAAATGTCCATGATGTTAAGTTATGAATTAAAGATAAGGGACCTACAACAGTAACAGACAATCAGTGAACAGACCCCAGAGTCTTCAGTCCACAGTCTGGACTTTCCAGAAAACCACACAGCTCCTTCACTCCTGAATCCTGCACCTTGTTGTTGTCACTCAGGTCCAGTTCTCTCAGATGGGAAGGGTTGGCCTTCAGAGCCAAGGCCAGAGAAGCACAGCCGTTCTCTGAAAACTGGCAGTTCTTCAGTCTAAGTGAAGAATAAAAAATATGATTTAATAGACAGAGTTCCTGCTTGGAAGTGTACAGTGTTTCATCATCTGTTCAGAGCTGAAAAAGACAGAAAGTTTAGCAAATGGAAACTCAAACACCTGACCAAACATTGGGCATCAGACTAAGATATGTGGGTAGATTTTCAGGAGAAAGTGACAGGAACATCTTTCAGGCCAGACATGTTTCTTTTATGCAGTAGCACAAAAAACATCTCAAGCCTCTTTTTTCCACTTGCTTGGTTATGATTCTCTATGAGAATAAGACTGAAAAGAAATTACAATGCAGCCAACGAAAGCTTTCAATAATCCACAAGTGGATGACAACATGGAGGAGATACGCAACTCTCTGAACTTCAAGTTGGAGTAGCTGGCCAGGATTGCAGGACAGCAGAAGACGCTAATGGAACTGATGAATGAAGTTAAACATCTGAATAAAGACAGGGATATCCAAATCACAGTTCCTGAGAGAAGGATAAATGACCTGGAACAACACACGAGGATACCTAAGGGAATTATTCCAACTCATCTTTCCTGAGGACTACTGATGATGACAAGCTCTATAAAATCATCATGAACATGAAAAGCTCACATACGGCTGGTTCAGATGAAATCTGATGAATGATCGTAACGGCCATTGTGAATGAATCCTGGAACCACAAAGATATCCTTAATCTCTGGGAGGGTACCAAAAATGACAAGTCGCAAGAATTCTCCCAATCAATAAGTCCGGTGACAAAAACGATTGAAACAACTACAGACCTATATCCATACTGCCTACACTCTCCAAGGTACTGAAAAGGACTGTATACTGTAGCATGGACCGCGGAACGCATCTGGACAAGGGGGGGCCATAATTTCAAGTTAAGCGGGGAGGGGGGGGGGGGGGGGCTTGTTACCAAGGATAAGGAAATAAAAGTAGCGAAGCTCCGGACAGAGTTGCGGTGATTGTATCCAGTTTATGAAACATTATGAAAACACATGAGTATATCACAACAATGGATTTTCTGGGATCGATCAAATCCGTTGGATCATCACGCTGATTATCCATACCAGAGGTAGGCTGCCGGTTGTCACGGCCCGGACTTCGGATATAGTAGTAGTAGTAGTAATAGTTTTTTTTTTTTGGGGGAGGGTGTGTGTGTGTGTGTGCCGAGCGGACCCGTCTAGAGAGACATGCGTCTATATGAGACAGGCTTTTATTTAATTTAGAACAAAACTTATGCTCAGCAAAGATGGAAAATATATAGTCTAATATAATAAAATGGTTCTGTTGTTAGAGAAAAGAATCTGATCGATCCAGAGCAGCATTCATTTACAAGTTTAATCAGAACCAATTAAACTTCTTCTAAATAAACATAAACATTCAATAACTGGGTCAGGTCGGACCACAGGCTTCTTTTTTTCTTTCTTCCTCACAGGAGAAATGAGGTGTGCGCTGCGCTGCGCTCACCTCACTTCTCTCTGACGCATCGGTGCTCTGTTTGTGATTTGTCTGCTGCCTTGAATCCGCCCTTTATACGTGCACGTTCACAGATTCACAGCAAGACAAGCCGGGGTTGAGTTACCGAGTTGATAACCAGCGTCGTGGTACCGCTGATCAGGAGTGACAGTGTTGTGGATAGGTTCAGCTGGATAGGCTGACAGTAACCCCGGGTAGGCTGAGCTCGCTTCGTGATACGCCTCAGACACTCACGCATGCTGTATTGATAAACAATGCACTTCATAGACTCACAAATTCAAATCAAAATGCAGCACTCGGTGACAGTTTTTTTATCGGCAGCAGTGAAGGTGTGTGGTGGTGGTGACTTGGCTCTTAAAAACACTGATACAACTTTTTACTACAGCTTCATAAAATAATCAGAGCACAAAAGTTACCCGGGCCATGGCCCCCCTGGCCCCCCCGGTTCCGTGGTGTATGTACTGTAGTATACCTAGAAAAACTAGGGATTCTTGTCACATCGCAATATGGCTTAAGGAAAAACAATACTACTTCCATGGCGGTTCTTGACTTGATCAAAAAAATCTATGACGCTATAGACAACGGTGAACATGAGATTGGAATATATTAACCTGTCAAAAGCATTTGTCAGCACTGATTTTGCTCAGCATGTTGCATACGTGTTAGAGGCATTACTCTGAGTTCGTTCAGAACTTATTCAAAGGACAGAGCACAGTATGTCTACATAAACGGTCAGGAATCCCAGCATAAATTAATTAAACACGGGGTTCCCCAGGGCTCTATTCTGGGGTCCCTTATATTGAAAATGATTTTGTGAATGTGTCTGACATCGTATATTGTCCTATTTGCTGATGACACAAACTCAAGCTCCTGTCCCACAAGAGTCTTATTGTCCATCCATCCATCCATCTTCAACTACTTATCTGAGTTTGGGTCACCGGGGCAACAGATCTACCATTGAGCCCCAGAATCCCTTTTCTCAGCTACATTGACATTGTTACAGTATAATTGTGCTTCAGGAAGTAGCAAACATGGAGCTAGAGAAAGTGGATACTTGGTTCAAATGCAACAAATCATCACTCAACATCAATGAAAAAGAATACATTCAATCAGAAATCAAAGTAATACAGATCATATCCACATTAACATTAATGAGCCAAAAATTGAGAGAATAAATTCTCGTAATTTCTTGGTATCCAAATTGACAAATTCATGTGGATACCAATTCAAATTCAACTTTAAGCATAACATTGATATATTGATTGACAAATTATCAAAATATGATGTTTATTCTTTCTGGTAAAACTTCTACGTCTTCAATGATTTAATCCAATGAACAGTAATCAGCATCAACAGTCTCTCTCTCTCTCTCTCTCTCTCTCTCTCTCTCTCTATATATATATATATATATATATATATATATATATATGGTAGGGTTAAAGGGATAACCTAAAATTCAAATTTCACTCATTATCTACTCACCTTCGTCAACTAAGATCTGTGAGAATTTTCAGAGTCCTCTGTTCCTTCCCTGAGTTACGGGGGGGGGGGGTCCGCGCAGCAGTATTTGTCCATATAATGGTTGTCAATGGATACCAACTTTCTTCGTCCAAAAAGACACACCAAAAAACATCCAAATACCTCCATACTGCTCGTCTGTAATGTCCCTCTTGTATTGAAGCCCCGACATGAGAAATTGTTCCGAAAAAAATTTAAAAAATCTATATTTTAAGCTTGTTTGTAGCGGAAGCTCCCAGTGTCTCAGTTCACTGCTCTTCCTGACGGCGGAACAATTTCTCATGTCGGGGCTTCAATACAAGAGGGACATTACAGACGAGCAGTATGGAGGTATTTGGATGTTTTTTGGTGTGTCTTTTTGGACAAAGAAAGTTGGTATCCATTGACAACCATTATATGGACAAATACTGCTGCGCGGTCCCCCCCCCCCCCCGTAACTCAGAGAAGGCATCAAGAACTCTGAAAATTCTCAAAGCTCTTAGTCGACATGAGGGTGAGTAGATAATGAGTGAAATTTGAATTTTGGGTGAACTATCCCTTTAAGTGTCAACACAACTGTCACATCAGATAAATCTTGGCACAGAAATAAAGCATGGTGTCTGACCTCAGAGTCTCCATTCTACAGTCTGGACTCTCCAGAAAAACATGCAACTCGTGCATTCCTGAATCCTGCAGGTCCCAGTTTTCACTCAGGTCCAGTTCTTTCAGATGAGAGGGGTTGGACATCAGGGCTGAGGCCAGAGAAACACAGCTGATGTCTGACAACCTGCAGTCCACCAATCTGAATGAAGGATAAAAGATGTGACTTGAAGAGACAACGTTCCTGCTTGAAACAATCAATTATTCATGATCTGTTAAGGGTTTTAGAAGATTTTAAAGACATGGGTTAAAATGGAAACACCAACACTTGAACCAACAGGATGCCTCTTAAAGACATTCAAATAAGTCCTCAGACTTCTGAGGTTGACCAAGCAGAAAACAGTGTACTCTGATTGATTGGTCAACTTGCCTGTCTGAGTCTGATCTTGAATGAGAAAATGAACAGACTTGATCTTGTTTGTAAAAACGGGCTATACAAATAAAATTGCCTTGCCTTGATCTTCCTTTGTGAGCTGGAGCATAAAACAAGGATACATCACTACCCGGTTAACTTTCCAGAGAGAGGAAATGTCAGAAATGTGGAGAGAACTGCTGCAAATACAGTTACCTAACAGTCTGCAGCAGACTTCACACAACAATATTCATGACAACCATTCTTTATGACAACTTCTGACAAAATGAATAGAAATAATGGAAGAATGGAATCAGGCAGCAACAGATTGATAAGTTTCTCGGTAACACTTTATAATAAGTACACACTATTAAGCATTAATTAAGCATTAATAAATACTGAATTCTTCATTTATAACGCACAAATACTCATTAGTATGTAGTTTATAAATACAGTTGATCAATAATGAGTAAAACATTTTAACTTTGTTTATAAACTACATACTAATGAGTATTCATGTGTTATGATGAATTCAGTATTTAATGCTTAAAGCAGAAGTAAGCGATCCGGTCGTTTTGGCTAACTTTCTGTCAGCAGATGGAGTTAGCAGTCTCCGCCCTCATCCCCACGTCACCACATTCATGCGCATCCCTTGGCTGCACACACAGCCCTTCATGCCGTTCTCTCTCCTCATTGGATAAAGGTTGTAGGATACAAGGAAAGTTTTCTCCTGGGCTTACAGCAGAGCAGAGTGACTGACAGACCCGTGTTTCAGACCAAACACTCTATAGAAGTGATTGCTGTCGGAAGATAGAACTATTTAAGACTTATATTAACAAAAATATTCCGCTTACTTCTGCTTTAAGGAATAGTGCAAACAAAACTTCAAATTTGCTTTACAGGATCTTTAAACATCACAGATCTACAAACATAATATGCACTGATAGACTGTGAGAGGATGAGTCGCCTGTGGAGAAACATGTAACTGTTATGAAAATGTTATGTTATGAAAGTGTCCAACTGTGTATCAGGATGCATTAGCTCCATTAAGTTTTTTGTGGAGTAGCTCACAGTGTTATGAACAGTAATGGGCCCCATGGTAATAAAAGTAGATTTCACCAGGCAATTGAAAGCTTTTAGCTGGGTAGCATCAAAATAAAAAAAATTCAGAAAACATCATAGTTCCAAGTGTGGAGTGGTACAACATGAGCCATAACACAGAACTTAAAGGTGGTGTCTGACCTGAGAGTCTCCAGTCTACAGTCTCGACATTCAAGAAAAGAACACAGCTCCTTCACTCCTGAATCCTGCAGCTTGTTGTGGCTCAGGTCCAGGTGTCTCAGATGAGAGGGGTTGGACCTCAGAGCTGAAGCCAGAGAAGAACAGCTGATCGCTGACAGATTGCAGGATTTCAGTCTGTATAAAGAATAAAACATGCAGATAAAACGATTAGTAATCTAAACAATAAACTTCTCTCTAAAACATGAAAAGTGACTTTGTGCATCATCCAGATGTCAGCGCAGCATTCAGACACTGGTTCATATCAACAAATATTCATCACATGCTGCTGAGCTCGGTCAAATCTGTAATCAATAGGTGCGTTTGAAATAACACTGCGACCAGTTAGAAAGTCTGTCTCATATGATGTACAATGTCATTATGTCATATGATGATGTTCTGATTCCTCACCTCTGGCTTTACAAACCAGAAACAAACACTCGTTCAGGACAGAGTTTCAGATCTCTGTTTTTTCAGTTCTCTTTCTCATATGCAATTTGATTGGTCTACTTGTAGTGGCTCTTTTTTTTTTACACATAGACACCAACACTACAGTCTGTACAGGAAGCTGTAAATAAAACAAATTAGTTCAGGAATTCATTATTGCAAAACAAGTCAGGGCCTTCAGGTCACATTTTTATCCGTGAGCTTTGTTTTCCTTTCACCCTCCTGGCAACTTGGTGAACCGTCACATGACCATGGAGACCATGCCTCCACTTTTTGTTCTTCCCTTTTCTTCATTTCCTTCCATTTTTATCTGTGTGTGTGTGTGTACAACCAACTGAGTCAAACTCTTTTGCTTCATACCAAACAACTGTCATTTCCACTCCCCTAGTCTTTACATAGTATTTTGTGTTGCAGCAAGGCAAGGCAATTTTATTTGTATAGCCCATTTTTACAAACAGTTTGTCTCAAAGGGCTTTACATGGCATCATAACATCCTCTGCCCTTAGACCCTCACATCCACTGAGGAAAAACTCCATAGAAAACCCTTTTAACAGGGAAAAAATGGAGAAACCTCAGGGTGAGCAACAGAGGAGGGATCCCTCACCCAGGATGGACAGACGTGCAATAGATGTTGTTACAGACAAGAAAACAGTTATGCGTATGTCTACAAATTAGTTAAAGGCTATGCATTTGCCTCGAAAACAACTCAGTCTCATAATGTTACATTATTATTTCATAGCGTGTGAAAGTGCAGGTCACAACACCAGAGTGTTTTGGAGTTGTTGGATTGTGTATTTGATGAGTTTTGAGGGACAGGGGATCATGTACCGTGTTAGCTGAGCAGCTCGTGTCTCTGCCCCGCGCATCTCAAAACAACATGCACTGATAATTAAAGGTAATGAACCTACCTCTATGACTATAGGTATTATGGCAATAGACGAATTTACTAAAATGTCGAACTATTCTTTTAAGGTTATTGGACAATATAGGTGGCTTTTGTTGCAAAGGATTTAGTTTTTGTTATTAAAAGTAACAACAAAGAGAGAAAAAGAAAGTAAATCTTAGTCATTGTTAGAAACTTCTTCTGGAAACTTGTTTCATTTCTGCTTGCATCATCAAACCCCTGCTCAACCAGCCCATATATTTTCGTATTGGTAAGAGGAAGGGTCGCTAAATTCAGGAAGAGTGCAGGCATCCCATACATGGCTTCTCTTTTATACCTTCTTACTTGATCAGGAGCGTCCTCCATAGCTGTAACTGTAACCTAATGTGGAGTGACAGAGGGAGTGTAGTACAAGTGGATAGGGAATGGTTTGGGATTGGGCCCATCACTCCTGCCTCGCCTGCTTTATACTCCATCTTGATTCTCAAATGGACACAGATTCACACAAAAGTCCACACACCCCATCCTTACTACAGCTGGATACGTTGGATTTGCAATTTGCAACTTAGCAATTGCATTACTGAACCACTACAGAGAAAACAAACAGAGAGAGCAGGCTTAACCCCTATTACACAGAAAATGTGATATTTTTGGCAGACACTGTGTTTGTGGTATGACTATGTAGAACATGTGGTCTCCACATGCAGCTGCTAAAATGTAACATTTATTTTTTTCATATCTGTGTCATATATTCAGATTCAGCATAGACATTGAAACAGGTGTCAGTTTGATGTAATGGCGGTAGGTATCTGAGCACATCATGTTTGAAAAATAACATGGGTGAAATGAAAACCAACATGGAGTGCTTCGCATTGTTGACTCTCAGCAAGAAGGTTCTGGGGCCTTGTTAGTGTAGTTTGCATGCTCTGCCTGCACACAGTGACTTCTGTGTGGTTTCTCTCTGGGTTCTCCATGTTCCTCCCATAGTCCAAAAATATGCAATTGGAGACACTTAAATTTATTTTGAAATGTAAGCTTTTATTTTGGTAGTGGAGAAGGAACTGATATACTAGACCTGATGTTGCCAGTTTTTTCAGTATGCATAGTAAAAAGAGAGCAATCCATCTACATCCAGTATCACTTCTCTTTGCGTGGCATTGGCACGGTAAATAGATTTGTTCATAGTCTTAATATTTATTTTGTAATATAAATATTGAAGGAATTTGATTTGTGGTAACGTTATTATATAGTATTTCACGTTACATGTACAGTTGGTAGAATAAGTTATCATCATTATCATAAGGGAACATTATAACTGATTTGGGGTATGTATCCTTTATTTGTTTCAGTTTTAAGGTATAACTTGCTCTTAAATTCAACATCAACATCAAAGGAGAACAGTTAATTAATCATCCAGGGGATGTTCAGTGAGTTGGACATTTTTTGTAACCATCCTTTGACTTACACTTTTCAATAATCTTTTCTCTAAGTTGCATGGAGTCTTCTTTTATCTTCATTGTGGAATTGTAGCAGTAATATTGATGAACCAATGACTGGACCTTCCAGACACAGGTGTCTTTATACTACAATCATTTGAGACACATTACCTGCACTCAGGTGATCTCCATTTCACTAATTGCGAGATTACTAGCATTAAGTAGCTGGATTTCAATTGAATGAGGTCAGTCCCTTTATAGTGGGTTAATATGCAGTCATTTATTTCACATTATATAGTAATAATTAATTGACGTTTCTTTGTAAAAAAAATACGGCTTCACTTTGAGATTAAAGAGTTTTTTTAAGCTAAGTTATATTGACCATGATTTAATTTATAAAGTGTAAAGTATTAAAGTCGACAAGCTCCAGGCAGTGAACTGACCTCAGAGTTTCCAGGCCACAGTGTAGACTCTCCAGTCCAACACACAGCTCCGTCACTCCTAAATCCTGCAGACAGTTGTAGCTCAGGTCCAGATCTCTAAGATGAGAGGGGTTGGACTTCAGAGCTGAGGCCACAACTTCACAGTGAACCTCGTTGATTTGACAGCCAGAAAGCCTGTAATTTGGGAAAAAATTATACCCATGAAATCTTTAAAATGATATAATTATAACGTCAGTCTTACATAACAGATGATTTTATGATATTTGCTGTCAATGAACACAATCAACAAACAAAAGTTGGGGCCTGTATGTTGAGATCTGACTCTAAATAATCCAAGAGGGCTGGACTGTGCAGGTGTTATTGTAACTCAATCGCTGTAGATGGACCTGTCTTTTTATACTATGCTCTGTTAATGTTATGCTATTCAAACAGTAATGATCTGATAACTCGATGTCAACAATCTTATCAACGTCAATGTTCAGACCTCTTGTCAGTGATCATGTCTGAACTTACACAGCCTTCCTGCAGTTCCTCACAGCTGGGATCAGTCTTCGTTGTCCCTCCTCTGATGTGTTGTACTTGTCCAGGTCCAACTCATCCAGAACCTCCTCTGACATCTGCAGCATGTAGGCCAGAGCTGAGCAGTGGATCACAGAGAGTTTCCTCTCTGATCTGTTCTCTGATTCCAGAAACTCCTGGATCTCCCGATGTACTGACTGGTCTTTCAGCTCCATCAGACAGTGGAAGATATTGATGCTTCTGTCAGGAGAGATATCATCAGTGCTTATCTCCATCAGGTTGTTTATAGCTCTCTGGATGATCTCGTGATTGTTCTTTGTCTGACCCAGCAGACCTCCTAAGAGTCTCTGGTTGGACTCCAGAGAGAGGCCATGAAGGAAGCGAACAAACAGGTCCAGATGACCATTTCTACTCTGAAGGGATTTCTTCATGGTGCTCCTCAGAAAGACATCCAGAGATGGTTCATAGCCATCATTCCTTCCTATAATAGTTAAATTTCTTGTATAAAAAGCTGGATGTCGGTCCTGGTACTTGTAGTTTTCTCCCAGGAAGTTCTCCAGAACCTGTGTGTTCCTGTTGGTGAAACAGTGGAACATGTAGACTGCAGCCAGAAACTCCTGAACACTCAGATGAACAAAGCAGTAGACTGTTTTCTGGAAGATCACACTCTCTCTTTTGAAGATCTCAGTACAGAGTCCTGAGTTCACCAAGGCCTCTGTGACATCCAGACCACACTGCTCCAGGTCTTCTTGGTAGAACATGATGTTTCCTTCCTCCAGATGTTCAAAGGCCAGCCTCCCCAGCTTCAGAAGAACTTCCCTGTCGGCCTCCATCAGCTCCTGTGGATTCATCTCTTGTCCCCCATCATACTTGTTCTTCTTCCTCTTTGTCTGGACCAGCAGGAAGTGTGAGAACAAGTCAGTCGTGGTCTTGGGCAGCTCTTCTTTCTGGTCTGTGGTCAACATGTGCTCCAGAACTGTAGCACTGATCCAGCAGAAGACTGGGATTTTACACATAATGTGAAAGCTTCCAGACATCTTCATGTGTGAGATGATTCTGCTGGACAGATCTTCATCACTGGACCTCCTCCTGAAGTACTCCTCCATCTGGGCGTCAGTGAAGCCTCGGACCTCTGTCACCCTGTCAACATACGTAGGAGGGATCTGATTGGCTGCTGCAGGTCTGGAGGTGATCCAGACCAGAGCCGAGGGAAGCAGATTCCCCTGGATGAGGTTTGTCAGCAGCACGTTGACTGATGACGTCTGTGTGACATCAGACACAACCTCCCTGTTGTTGAAGTCCAGTGACAGTCGGCTTTCATCCAGGCCGTCAAAGATGAAGAGGAGTTTACAGACAGCCAGCTGCTCTGCTGTGACCTTCTGTAATGTTGGATGGAAAACATGGAGCAGCCCGAGAAGACTCAACTGCTGATCTCTGATCAGGTTCAGCTCCCTGAACGAAAGCAGAACCAGCAGACTGACATCTTGGTTCTCCAAGCCCTCGGCCCAGTCCAGAGTGAACTTCTGCACCGAGAAGGTTTTTCCAACGCCAGCGACGCCGTTGGTCAGAACCACTCTGATGTGCTGGCTCTGTTGGACAGGTGAGACCGTAGAAACGTCCTCTCTCTGTTGGTCAGGTAAGTCTTTAAAGATGTCGTGACACCTGATTGGAGTTTCATGGAGGTTCCTCATCATCGAAGCTGTCTCCAGCTGCCTGGCCTCATGTTGGGTGTTGACCTCTTCACTCTGTCCCTCTGTGATGTAGAGCTCTGTGTAGATCCTGTTGAGGAGGGTTCCACTTCCTGTTCCATCAGTTCCTTCAATAACATGTTCACATCTGTTCCTCAGACTGGTCTTATGTTGATCTAAAACCTCCTGCAGACCACTACCTGCTGAAAGACAAGAGACAACCTCAGACTGATAACACTGTATAAAAAAACAGGTTCTGGTTTCAGAAATGAGGACATTGGCGGAGGGATCTTACTTTCTACAGTGCTGCACTTACTGGCTGTCCATCTGGCTGATCCTTGTCCACACTGGGGACAGGAGGAGTCTCTTGATGGACCAGACTGGTCCCAGTGTGAAGTGATGCACTGTCTGCAGAACCCGTGTCCACAGCTTGTAAAGACTGGATCCTTTAGGAGGTACTGACACAGAGCACAGCATGACAGCTGCCTCTGACAGAAGACCGGCTTCCTGCTCTCTAATCTGTGGGCACATGAACAGATTTCTTTGACAGATTATTTCAAGCAACTCTTTTCAAATAATTAGATAGCAAGTGACTAGGCTTTAGTTGCGTACATGAGCTTTCATACAGGAGAGTACCTATTTCTTTACAGTCAACAATCAAAGCAGACAAAATGTCACACAAATACATTAAAAGTCTGTTTTACTTTAAAAACCTAGCTGAAGGATTATATTTAAGACTGAGGACTTCATCTCCATCATCATCATCTCCAGGGCCTTCAGTGGTCCAAGAAGTGGATCTTGAAGACTCTCCTCCGTTATCCTCTTCCTTCACACAATCAGTCATCTCCAGTCAGTCTGAAAGAGAAACCAGCACTGACTGTGACTCATAAGCAAGAGTCGCAGACAAAACAGAACAGGAAATAACACACCCACACCATTGTAACTGAGCTGTCTGACAGGGGCTGTCCCTTCCTTCTCAATCTAATCATGTTGAAGCAGAAATAATTCACTAATAATTTGCATAGGCCTAGTTTACACCTGGGAGGAGGATTCATCCCCGTTTACAAGAGCTCTCATTCCCTGACGAAGACTGAACTGAACGGTACCACTTCTCATCACAGTCTGTCAAATATTCTCCAGTCAAATATCAGACCACACATCACCGCTGACATGCTCTCACTTTGTTTTTATCACTTTGCAGCAGGTTAATCAATCACCTTCTAGTAGTCAGAAAAAGAAGAAAATCATTCACATTTCAATTGGCTTTTTCTTTTTTTTTTTTTTAAAGTATATTTTTCGGCTTTTTGCCTTTATTTGATAGTGATGACAGTAGAGATAGACAGGAAATGGGGAGGCAGAGAGAGGGGGAACGACACGCAGGAAAGGTCTGCCCGACGCGGGATTCGAACCGGGGACGCCTGCGGCGAGGACTGTAGCCTCTACATGGGGCGGCCGCTCTACCCACTGCGCCACGCACCGCCCCCAATTGGCTTTTTCTTACCCTAACCTAGAGGTGGGCGATATCGTCTACGATATTATCGTAAATGCCGTTTTGACGATGAGCGATTTTCCATTATCGAGTATTTATACTATCTAGAAAAAAAAACAATAGACGGTAAAGGAGAGGCAATCCTCATTCGCCAGAGTCATGCCTGAGAAGCCAATCAGTGGCCAGGATTCAGTCACGTGGTGGTCACGTGATCTCCCACAAACAGTCTGGTGGCAACGGCCCAATTCCAATCCGACCCCTCACGGACTCACTGAGGCGCGTTCACGGGAAGTCCGTGAGTGTGTGAGGGCTGTTCCATTGTCAGATCATCAAGTCAGAGTCAGTGAATGAGCCCTTACTGCCCCCTTACCGTAAGTCAGCACCGATGCTGACTTTGGGTAGGGGAATTACCCACAGTTCATAGCGTTGTGAAGTCAAACCATAGACTGTAAAAAGAATGGACGTAGCACCCGTGACGTCACCCATTGGTTTGGGGGAGTCTGTTTTGTGCCACTACTACGGGGGTTTGAGCTGCACCATGTTGGATTCTACTTGCCATATTTGGAGAGGTGCGGTGGTTAGCCGGCCGAGGGCCCGCCCACTGGCCTCGAAGCAGCGGTCTCCGGACCTGTCACTCAACGTTTCCGCGCCCTAATTGGCCAGAACTTTTAACCTAATAACAGTAAAACGGTAGAGTTAAAAAAAATGCACCCCCCTCAGAGTGTGTGCGGGGGTAGAAACTATCGATTGAGACCAAAAAAATAAAATGTACCAGGCTGTAAATATGTTTTTTTAAGCTGTAAAGTCGGCTATTTTAACATGGGGCTCAATTGGAGTTGCTCCCTTCTGGAGCCAGCCCCCAGCGACAGCCGAGGGGATTGCAGTTTTTTGAACGCGGAAGTGAGCTTCACTTCTCAGACCGACAACTGCCCCCTTGAGTCAAACACATGAGATGCCGTCGGAACACAAGTGTTAAAAAAAAAAAAAAAAAAAAAGTAACACACGTAGACAGAGAGAGCTCCGCCAGTCTCTTTATTGTTAATGGACAGCAACAACCAAAAAAAGAAAGAAAGAAAAAAAAGAAGAAGTTTACTGTCAGTATTAATGTGCAGTTTGTGATTATTGATGATGATTTGATCAGATCTGATCCAGGAACATTTTGTTTTGAGTCCGTCCCCCTCGCACCTTGTGCGTATTGAAAGTAGGCTACGGTAAATTATCGGTCCAAGACCGGAGTCAACAACATGTTGTTGTCAAGTTAACGTGTCGTGAGAGTGGGTAAGTGCTGTTCCATTCATGTTTACTGCATCTGGACCCTCACAGACTCTCTCACTTAGAGCTGACGTCACTTTAGTCAGTGAGGGCTCAGGGCCTGAGTCTTCAGGGGGCGGATTGGAATTGGGCCAACATCTTCTGGCACCGAGGAAATATGACCCATTGCTTTTGATGCGGACGCGCGTCATACAAAGCTCCGTGTGAAACAGTAGGAGAGACACAGCCCGAGGGGAGACCGGGACATAACGAGAGATGCAGGTCCGAGCTGTGCGCCGCGGCGGAGCCACAACTGTGCTCCGCACCGCTATGGCGGCGTTTTGGGTTGATACGGTGCGCACTCGGTGGGAGAAGCAGGTCCGAGCTGTGCGCCGCTTCTCCAACCGAATGCGCACCGTTACGGCGTCAACCCAAAACGACAACCCCGCCGCAGCAGTGCACAGCTCGGACCTGCTTCTCCCGTTGTGTCCCGGTTTCCCCTCGGGCTGTGTCTCTCCTACTGTTTCACACGGAGCTCTGCCCCAAAGGTGAAGGAAGCTGTGTGTGTAAAGACGTTGCCTCCGAGATGTAGAATGTGTTTTATAGCAGTAGCACACATTTCAGGACAGAACAGACATGTCCTGTGATTTCCAGCCTCCTTTCATAGTGTTAACCTTTCCTGCTCGGCTCGTCCTGACCGCAGTCGGGGGCGCAGGGGAGATCTCCTGCAGGGCCGACGTAGTCGGGGTTAACTCCCTCACAGCAGTGGAAGCAACAGGACTCGGCTTGACTTTTGAACAGCAGCTTTATTTTCAACCATATGCACGTCGGAATACACTTTTTCCTCTCTCTCCTCTTGTTATTCTCATGCACTCACACCAAAACTACAGCTCTTCCTCCTCTCTTCACTGAACACACATACGCACACACTCACGTCACCCCCCTGCACTCGCTCTTAAAGGGATACACACACCAATCCCATAACACTACCCCCACTCTGGATGGACATTATTATAGAATTCTAATCCAGCACATATTTATGCAAAAATACAGTAATATAGCAATATAACAGGCAGATTTTCCATTTTTCCAAGTCCATTTGCTCGTGTGTGTGGGTGAAAAGTGTCCTGGTGCTTGCGAGGAAGCAGTTCATCTTGTGACTGTGTACTTATCAAGGTGGTGCAAACATCATTCTGACAAGAGCACTGACTTAAAGCATGTATAACTCACCACACCACTCCCTACCAGAAAATGGGACGGGTACAGTATACAGTAATTAGCTGCAACTTAAGTTTTAGTTTTAAGTTAAGTTTTTGAATTGAACATTAATAAACTATCTCAGCTTAACAGCACAAACAGTATACAACAATTGTCTTTACTCCAACTGAAACAAACCTAATCTCCTTAAATCTTAACTCTTAGAAACAGTCCTTTAACTCTGAAAACTGTCCATGAATTCTTCTGCTCACTGAACCACCCACTCACCCAACCTGACCGGTGGTCTCCGCTGCCGATTCGGCCTTTGAGGGCGTGGGTTCTGCTGATGTCCCACCACCACACCACTCCCGCCATTGGGAGCGTCCTCGGGAACCGGAGAGTAGGGCTGGGCGATATGAGAAAAAATCCTATCACGATAATTTTTTTCATATCAGTCGATATCGATATCACGATAGGACTCAAGTCACTGTTTTTGTCAAGCCTAAATGTTCCATCATACTCACAAGTGAGATTTGAAGATATCAGAAGGTTATTTCTGATTTAAATATTTATTTTTCGTCAAATATTTAACATTTCAGATGTAATGATTAACATATAAAAGCAATGAGTAGCCTAATAACAGTTTCAGATAAATAAAACTGGTATTATATACAGTTAGTTTCAACCAAATAATTTGATTGGACAAGAGACATACATGAGTGCTGATATACAGTACAGCAGCACTGGGTCTTTTTACAGACATTATCACTCCGCTGTTCAGGCGTTCTTTAACATTACATCAGACAGGAGTTAGGTCAGACTAGAGCCAGGCTCCCCATACAGGAGCTGCTCCACCTCTCTGCTGCTGCTACAGTTATAAACGGACGTGAACATTAAAACCCGGACCTGACGTGGCCCGTCTAATTAGCGATCATTCTCAGCCTAAACCCGGCTGAAAAAGAAAAAGGAAGAGAAATCGCCACGGTTAGCGCTTGCTTCGCAAGTTGCCAGTGTTTAGGTCAGCACAGTTGAACAGTGTCGCTCTGGTGTGAGGAGCAGCAGCAGCGGCGGCAGCGGCGGCGGCGGCAGCAGCAGCAGCAGCAGAGCGGCCACGCCGTGACTGCGCTCCCTTTGATGTGTGACGGCGAGCCGCTCCAACTGCGGCAGCGGCAGCAGCAGCAGAGCGGCCACGCCGTGACTGCGCTCCCTTTGATGTGTGACGGCGAGCCGCTCCGACTGCCTGCAGTTTAATCCTCTGTGGTTAAAGTTTAGTGTTGTTACAGTACTGTATCAGAGTTCCATCAATCGGGGTTAATGTAAACATGACGTACCACGTCTTTTCGCGGTCACTCGTCCTAGTTCTCCTCCATTTTTTCTTTCGAGGCAACACCATGGATGTATGGGCAACACTCCTCTCTCTCTCTTTTTTACTGGCGATATCCCGCTGCTGACGCCAGGCTGCAGCAGCCCAAACATTACCATGTGTTGTTGTGCTGTGTACAGTCTTCCTGTGCTGTTTCAACCTAACCTGCTGGCTCAGCCATTGGTTCAGCGCGGCGCAACTCTCGTTTTCATTGGCTGTTTCAAAACATGAATGAATGAAACCTATCGACTTTCTATCGACCACGTTTCATATTGCTATTGAGTAAAGTTATATCGCGATATATATCGTTATCGTTTTATCGCCCAGCCCTACCGGAGAGTCTAGGCAAGGAGGGAGAGGGGGCTGTATGGCTGTAGCTGTGAGGACATCCGCTGCTGCTTCTGATGGGCTGTAGCTGGAGACTCCGTCAGTGTCAGCGAGAGAGAACAGACCCAGGCCGGGGTCCACGGGATCTGCGTCCAATGCAGGGGGTGGCACCTCCGTCGGCGTCCAGTTCTCAGCCTGCTGGAAGACCCAGACGTTGTCCAGGGGATCGCGGGAGCGATAGGGCTTCAGCTGGTCATGATGAACCACTTTGACTTTAGTCTTGGGGCTCCTCTGAATACGATACACCAGATCATCCAACTGCCCCAGGATGAAGAACGGTCCTTCATATGATGGGAGGAACTTTTTGACTTTGTTCTTGACTTTCTTTGTGCCTTTGATGAGGTACCACACAGCATCGCCTACCCGATGCTGTGTGCGGCAACAGTTCTTATCATATTGCCTCTTAGCCCGTTTCACGGACTCTCCAAGAGCATCCCTGGCAATTTGATGTGCCAGCTCCAAGCGCTCTCTGAGGTGCTGGATGTACTCAGGGGCCGAGGGAGTTTCATCAGGGTCCAGCGGCAGGCCAGCTACCAAGTCCACCGGTTCACTCACCTCCCTGCTGAACATCATGAAGTTGGGAGTGAACCCTGTCACGCTGTGCTTTGTCGCCCTGTATGCCATGACAGCATAAGGGATCATGAGGTCCCAGTCCCAGTGACAACGCTCTGCTGTAGTGGCCAGGATCTTCTGTAACGTAGCATTGAACCGTTCAACTTGGCCGTCAGACTGGGGCCGGAAGGGTGTAGTGTGTGTTTTCTCGATACTTAACAGTGTGCACATTTTCTGGAACACTTCAGACTCAAAGTTCCGTCCTTGATCGCTGTGCAGCGACTGTGGTGCCCCATAACGACACACCCATTGTGAAGAAAGCACTTCAGCCACAGTTACAGCCTTTTCATTGGGTAGAGGAAAAGCTTCCACCCATTTCGTGAAATAGTCCTGAATGACGAGCACGTAGATGTTGTGGCGCTCTGTCTCATTCAGTGGGCCCATAATATCCAGTGCAATGCGCTCCATCGGGGCTCCCACACGAACAGTGCCCATAGGTGCTTGTGGTGTTTTGAGGGGCCTGGCCTTGGATGCACAGCTGGTACAGGTGCCACACCAGAGGGCGACATCCTCTCTCATCCGGTACCAGAAGTATCGTGTCTGCAGCCGGGCCACAGTGCGCTCTACCCCAAAATGCCCACCAACCTGTCCTTCATGCATCTGCCTCATGACATCAGGCCGGAAGACACGAGGCAGCACAATTTGGGGGTAAAACTGAGTGTCATTGAGGCAGTAATACCGCCTAACCAGGATTCCATCCCGGATGTAAAGCCGTTTCCACTGGCTCCAATATGTTTTTGTGGCTGGGCTATGTGGTGAAACTGTTACCCATGGAGGGCGCTCTCCACTGGCCTCCATCCATGTTCTGATGGGGGCAATATCTGGGTCAGTTTCCTGAGCCTGGTGCAGCTCCTCTAACGACCAACCACAAAACAGCTCAGTTTCAGTCTCATTAGCTCTCGTCAGATAAATTTTCTCTGGGGAGCTTAGCGTGTCAGTGCTAGCAGGTGGAGCTTCATCTACCCCCACTAGACTGACTGCTGCAGAATCAGAGTGTCTCTCTACCCCCACTGGACTCTGCACTACCTGGTCGACATCAGAGTCCAAATCACACAGCACGGCCTGGTGACTGAAGGTTGCAGGATGGGGAGGGGGACTTGGCAGCTTACACAGACAGGATTGGTGGCAAGGTCTCCTGGAGAGGCTGTCTGCGTTGCTGTGCAGCCGACCGGGGCGGTGGATTATCTCAAAGTTGTACTCGCCGAGTCTCTCAAGCCACCTAGCAAGCTGTCCTTCAGGCTGTGGTTAGCAGGCGCTTGAGTTCGTTGAATGCGGCCTGGCACTGTTCAGTCCACTGAAACCGGGCGTATTTCTTGGTCAGGGCGTGGAGTGGTTCAGCTATGGTGGCAAAGTCTCTCACAAACCGCCGATAATATGATGCAAGGCCAATGAAGCGTCGGACCTCCTGAACTGACGTGGGTGTGGGCCACTCCTGCACTTTTTGAACTTTGCTGGGGTCAGTGGCCACACCACCCTCCGAGACGATGTGGCCCAGGTAGGCAACTTGGCGGTGGAAGAGGCAGCATTTAACAGGCTTGAGTTTCAGGTTGGCTTGGTGTAGCCTGTCGAAGACCAGGCCCAGGCGCTTTAACATCTCTGGCACATCCCTGCCCAGCACGATGATGTCGTCCAGATAGACCAGGCATGTCTCCCACTGCATGCCCGCCAGCACACGATCCATCAGTCGCTGGAATGTCGCCGGAGCGTTAGACAGTCCGAAGGGCATTACATTCCACTCGAACAGTCCATTTCTGGTGCAGAAAGCAGCTGCCTTGCGTGCTCTGGGGGTCAGTTCAACTTGCCAGTAGCCAGACGCGAGGTCCAGCGTACTGAACCACTTGGCAGTAGAGAGGGTGTCCAATGTGTCTTGGATGCGCGGTAATGGGTACGCATCCTTAATAGTACAGTCATTCAGGGCCCTATAATCTATGTAGAGGCGATACGTTCCATCCTTTTTACGTACCATAACTATAGGCGACGCCCAGCTGCTGTGACTGCTGCAGGCCAGCCCTGTCTCCAGGCTCTGTTCAATCTGTTGATCAGCACTCTGTTGTTTATCCCACGCCATCCTGCGTGGTGGCTGCTTGACTGGAGCGCCTGGTCGGGTTATGATGTCATGCTGCACCAGGCTGGTGCGGCCAAGATCATTGGGGCCCGTGGAAAATATACTGCCATAGGTGGACAGCAGCTGTGCCAGTTGGAGTTGCTCCTCGGCATTGAGCTCAGTGGAGCTCTGGGCATAGAGCTCCTGCAGGTGCTGGGGGACGACGGGGGAATTTTCTACAGTCTGTTCAGATTGGGCTGTGGTCGCTGAAGGAAAGACTTTAGCAGGCTGAAGGACCCCAGCAATGGCCCCCTTTTTGATGGTTACGGCAGTGTTCCCAGGATTGAAGATGCGGAGGGGCACAACCTTAAGGGCCTGAGCTTCCACCACTGCACGGGCAACCAGCACCTTGTGTTTTTCCACAAAACCTTTGGTGGGGCTTAGGCCCCGTCCAGACGAATACGCGGCTTCACCGAATCCGATCTCTTTCTTAATCGGTTTGAAAAAAATCTCCGTAAACACGGCATCGTTTTCAGAAATATCTGTGTCTACACGATCACCTGAAAACGACCCAAAACGCTGTAGTACCTACATACTGCAGGCGTGTGTGTGGAGCGTGTGTGGCGCTGCGGCGCTGCCTGCCACACATAAACACAGCTGAAGAAGACGGGAAGTCCCCGCTGTAATTCAATAGAAGAAGTCCCCCGCTGTATTCAAACTCAAACATGGGATTAAATGTTGACAGGGAGTCGTGTCAGAGTAAATATTACGATCAGTGATGATTAAACAGACGTGATTCAGCCGCAGCGTCTGAGCGACGCGACGTTAGTCGGCCGTTGTTGTTGTTACGTGCATAGACTGTCAGTGTGCAGCAGCTGCTGCAGCGGTGTGTGTGTGTGTGTGTCTCAGGTTACAGGTAGAGCGGCGGGGGGCATGACATCATCGTTTCAGAAAAAATCCGTATTGGCCGTCCAGACGGATACGCTGGGGCGGCGTTTTCAAATTTTCCCACTCTGGGACCCGTTTTCACCCCCCCTGATTCGTGTGGACGCGAGGCCGATCCGATAAAGTATTTATCCGGATTCGAAAAAAACGGATTCGTCTGGACGGGGCCTTAGTAACACCTCGCCTTTGACCAGTCTCCCACAGTGGGTGTGGCCTGGTACCACATACTCCTCACCGGCCTCCAGCAGCACAGTCCGGGCCACTCTCACTGCCAGTGTCCTAGGCTTGCTTTGTGACTGGAAGTATGGCACCTCCTCCCCGAACAACACGATACGATGGTTTCCAAAATCAAGGCGTGCATGGGCTTGAACCAGGAATGGATGGCCAAGGAGCACTTCATCACCAGCTATATCAGCAACCAGGAAATGCACGCTGACCTGTCGGTTGTTAATCTGAGCAAGAACATAAGCTTCGCCAAGGACAGGTATGTCACCAGGGCCAACACCAAGCAGAGTCTTTACCCCAGATGGTTGAAGGGAAGGGCGAACATCTGGGTTAATAGTATTGTAGCACACTCTTCCTTGCCCCACTGTCCAAGACAGCACATACTTCCAGTTCATGCACCAGCATGTAAATGCTCATTTCCTGACCTTGGGGTTTAAGGTGAAGTACAGCGGGCTCTGGGATTTCAGGGGAGGCTGGTGGAGCTTGGGCTTTGGTGCTCTGCTTTGGCGATGGGCAGTTCCTCTTCATGTGGCCCAAGCCTGAGCAGTTGTGGCAACGCACTTCCTCCCATTGAAGTTCTCTACGCCCCTTCCCCCGGCGTGTTGGATAATTGGGGCTGTGTGAATGAGATTGAGGCTTCCAGCTGGCTACCGGGGATGCAGCAGTTGGCTCTGGTTCCTCCATCTCGATGCCTGCTCTGATTACAGCTGCTCGGGGCCGCCGTTCAGCCATATTGCGTGCCCCTGTGTGCATGAGGCTGGTCACATATGACGCCGCCCGCTTGGTGGTTTCGTGGCGGCGGGCAATGTCATAGGCTTGGGCTAGTGTGCGGGGCCGCTGTTCTAATAGTCTCTGTACGATCTCTGCGTCCCCCACAGCATTAGTGAACACTTCAACGCCTATGGCGTCTTGTTCAGCCTCTGTTCTGTCACTGTAAGCTATAGACACTTTACCATATATGTCGTCTCTCAACACATGAAGAGCCTCGCCCACTTGGCGGACACGCTGTCTCAGTTCAATAGCCACTGCAGCTGCATTCTCCGATGAGTGGCCGTATGCAGTTTCCATTTCCTCCACCAAGCGGCAATAATCCCACCGTGAAGACCGAGGGTTCCTGTGAATAATGGCCCCTGCAGCTCCCACCAGGCAGAACTTTAACTGGATCACCATCGTCCTCTCCGACCAACGATTTGCTTTTGCACAGCTCTCGAACCTGTGTAGGAATTCATTCCACGGAGTTGTGCCGTCGTACTGACCAGGGCGTAAGGTGGGGACTCTCTCTCTGTGATCATAATCATCCTCACTCTCAGATGAAGGCTGGTATGTGCTGTGAGGCTGCCATGGATGTGACCTGGGCTGGACAATTTCAGTGGAAGGGCCCTTTAATTGCACAGTTTCTGGTGGGTTGTAGCTGGGGGTGTGCAGTCTGGTGCTGGTGTAACTTGGGGGGTGACTAGGGACAGGGGTGCTTTGGGCGAAACTGCTTTGGTGCACAGGGGAAAATGGATTGGTGTGAGGGGCTATAACAGTGGCAGAAGGGGGCAAAATTACACCTTGTTGCTTTAATGGTTGGCTGTGAGCTTGTTGACTCTGCATGGGGAACAGTGGTCTTGTGCATTATCCGCACCGTCATAGCTGTGGCTGGCCTCAATGTATTTCAGGAAGGGGTTGGTGCTCGACCACTTGAGGTGTGGGGGCTCATGCTGTGACTCAGTCTCTCTTTGCCACATGTTAACTGGCTCCTCTTCACAGATAAAGGGGTTAGCATGTCTTCTCTTGCTCACATTTTCTGTTTGTACTTCTATTATATTCTCGTTAGCTGCCGTTAGCATCATGGACGGGTTCAAGTGGCTAGTGACTTGTCCACACACATCTGCGACAGCCGGGAATTGGCTGTGGGCTGCCATATTAGCTGCACAGCCGGTTATAGCAAACAGTCAACTTCAGCCTAGCTTAACTGTCCCGGTTTATTTCACCATTGTCCGCTCACCACTGCTTTTCTCTTCCTGGAACGTTGCAAAGTCCCTTCGTGGTCGCCAGTGTTAACCTTTCCTGCTCGGCTCGTCCTGACCGTAGTCGGGGGCGCAGGGGAGATCTCCTGCAGGGCCGACGTCGTCGGGGTTAACTCCCTCACAGCAGTGGAAGCAACAGGACTCGGCTTGACTTTTGAACAGCAGCTTTATTTTCAACCATATGCACGTTGGAATACACTTTTTCCTCTCTCTCCTCTTGTTATTCTCATGCACTTACACCAAAACTACCGCTCTTCCTCCTCTCTTCACTGAACACACATACGCACACACTCACGTCACCCCCCTGCACTCGCTCTTAAAGGGATACACACACCAATCCCATAACAATATTTAACAGAGGAGGGCAGAGGTGGCAAAAGTACTCATATTCTGTACTTAAGTAGAAGTAGCCTACAGATACATGTGTAAATAAAATACTCTGGTAAAAGTAGAAGTACTGATTCAACTCCTTTACTCAAGTAAAAGTAAGAAAGTACAGGCTCTGAAATGTACTTTCAAAGTAAAAAGTAAAAAGTAAAAATGAATTTTTGCCGTTAATTAAACCTATAGGCCTACATCATTTGATAATTTTGTTAAACAAAAAAGTTCAGACAGAATAATGTGTGACAGTGTTTCCCGACGTTTGGGCCGCAGACTCTCACAAAATAATAATAATTTTTAAACAGCGTTTCATCACCTCTCATCTCTGCCAGTCAGTCCACCTGCCGTCTCCCTCGCATGTGGTCGCACCGCATGGACACACACGCACGCGCGCGCGCGCGCACGCACACACACACACACGCACGCACGCACACACACACACACAAACACACAGACACTGGCACATGGACAGGTTGTAAACGGTGAATGCGCTAATTGCGCTGATTTTACAAGCAGGGCTATTCAACTATATTTTTGTTGGAGGGCTGTGGCCCAGGGGCCGGTCATTCTTCTGAGCTATTTTTTGTTACCGTTTCATTGACAGCAGTGTTGGGCAAATTTGAAAGGTAATTAGATTAGGCTACTGCTCCTAAATCCTCCTCACATTACAGTTCTTATTACTTTATTTCAAAGGTAATTAGTTAGATTAGCAGTAGGGTACTAGTACCATCCCCTAAAAATAAATAAATTGGCTAAAAAAAAAAGAAAAACTCTAGTAGGACAGCGGAGCAGGTCGACACTGTGTAGCCCAGGACTGGTGCTTCAGTTTGGGAGAGAGGAGAAGAGAGACTGGGCGGGAGCGGAGGAGCGGAGGTGGGGGGTGGGGGTGGGGGGGCGAGAGATCGGACTGTATGAGTTTAGCTTTTACCGCTCACTGCTCTCATGCATGTGTGTGTGTGAACGCTAATAACGGAGAAAGAGCGCTATGCGGACATCAATGAATGGAACGATATTGCGTTTGTTGAGCCAAAAGCCGAAAAATCTATTCCTGGCGGACGTAATTTATTTATAAATCAATAAATGAACTTATGGGAAACACTCATGCGGTGGGAGGATGGCGGAGGTGAGGCAGGGAGGAGGATGAGGATGTGTAGGCCTAGTGTGTGTGAGAGGAGCTGAGAGGAGCTGAGAGGACCATGGAGATCAAAGCGGAGCAGACAAAATTTGAAAGCGACATTTACACTTCTGGCCAGACTCTCTCTGGTCTGCTGTCGGCAGTGTGTGTGTGAATGTATTGTTTAGGAGCGTCAGACATTTCTTTTGGCATATAGCCCATATTGCACAATTTCTTAGCTCCTCACATTTAATGTTGGGTTTTATGAAAAAAAAAAAATTGCACGGGCAGTTTTTATTTTTCGTATTCTTATGATAATGATTCTTCTTCTTATTACCTATCATTGGTTGATGGGCCGGGGGCCGGTCCAATTGACAGGTGGGCCGGATCTAGCCGCCCCCCCCCTTCGGATAGTCCGACCACCATCCTTCCTCCATGCAAGCTGCCTCCAACATGCTACAGTAGGCTACAATACAAGTTGGTAACTCGGTTCTCTCTCTACCGCGCCCCCCCCACCCCTCCTCCCTCTTCTTCTCCCTCTTTCCCTCTCTAGTTCGTCACGTCTTTTACCAGTATGCTTTTACGTCGTGTCAAAAAAAAAAAGTAACGAGCCTGTTTTTACAATGTAAGGAGTAGAAAGTAGGTATTTTTGCGTATAAATGTAGGGAGTAAAAGTAAAAAGTCGTCAGAAAAATAATTACTCAAGTTAAGTACAGATACCTGAAAAATCTACTTAATCTACCTCTGGAGGAGGGACAATACCTAGAGTAATAATCTCAGCTGTCAGGATGTGCAACCTTTGTCTAAAAAACAAAACAAAACAAAAAAAAACAGGGAAAACCTACTGCACTTTGTTAACACTAAGAAACAATGTGTCATCTATTTGCTCATGCTTATGCTGTACAATTCACCTAAGAGCAGAGAACCTTACTCATTTAATGTCTCCACACTGGAATTTAAAGCATAAGTAAGTGGTCCGGTCGTTTTCGCTAATGCTGCGTTCCAGGCAGGCTTTTGAAATCGTAAATTACAGCTTCAAGTCACAACTTACGACTTTGTAGCGTTCCAGGCAACCCACTCGTGTTTTTCCGACCTGTTTTACCGGTGAAAGTCACTATAACGGCCACTCGTAACTTCCGACCGGTGAACTCGTACCAGATCGAACTGGTACGACTTCACGGTCGGAAAAATACGAGTTTCCTTGAACGCACCATAACAGTCCTCGTCGCTACGTCGCCACATTCACGGCGTCCCTTGGCTGCACACACAGCCCTGCATGCCGTTCTCTCTCCTCATTGGATAAAAACTGTAGGATACGATAAATGTTTTCTCCTCGGCTCAGAGCAGAGCAGAGTGACTGACAGACCCGTGTTTCAGACCAAACACTCTATGTAAGTGATTGCTGTCGGAAGATATAACTATTTAAGACTTATATTAACACAAATATATTACTTACTTCTGCTTTAACTGGGAGTCTCTTGAATGCTTAAGTTAACAGAAAATAAACAAGAGCTGTTGTTCTGAAAAGCTGTGTCTATCCATAGATGGCAAGTAACAAGAGTTTTACAACATGCTTTGTAAAAAACAAAAAAAACAAATCACATTTTCAAGGATATCGTCAGATTATCGTTATCAGATAATTGAAAAAAATTATTGAGATTTTTTTTTTTGCCCATATTGCCCACCCCTACCCTAACCCTTCTTCTTTAAGCACCCTTTTCAGGTTACAGAACATAAAAAAACAGATTAACCCCACCCACCCACTCCCCACAAGGCCAAAGAGAAAATAAATAAGTAGGCAGCCTAAATTAAAAAAAAAAGAAAAAAAAAAGAGCAATAGTATATCATATCTAGGCCTACTTATAAATGTACACTCACAACCTAAAGGGAAAAACATATTCACACTCGTAACTATGTGGATGCACTCAAACTCACGCACATGATACACCCATACGTGCAGGCTGAAGTACAATCCTGCACAAAAGACATGCTGGGGACACTCCAATCCCATGTAGCTGGTCATTCTATGTACCAGTGCTACCACAGAGCAATGTCAGGTGAAAGATATGTTCTCAATAAACTCTATAAAGGTCCAGGTTTTAATAAGTCTGTTTTTGCTACTGTTACAACTATATTTCAGCTTCTCCAGTGGAATCATAGAGAGCACCTCCTTAACCCAGTCAGTGTTTGAATTAGGGAGGAGGTCGTACTGACTTCCACTGCATGAGAATCAGTCTCCATGCCATCAGTGTTAGAAAAGATCTGTAGGGTAGTAAACATGTTCTTCTGAGGGTGTTGTCCTAAAGATGGATGGAAGACTGGAAGACTGGATCAGGGTCTACATTAACAACACGTATGTAAGATAACTTCAAGAGAGTTCAGAGACCTGTGACCCACCGTAGCTGGATTGTGGCTGCATCTCGAGACAGATGTGTGTAGACAGAAGCTTAAACTTTGTTTAATATGAGGAATATGGATCAAACCAAAGTGAGGAGCAATCACAAGACTGAAGCTTAACTATAGCCTACTGAAAGTCGACTGAACTAACTCAGATCAGCTGTTCTGGAACTCAAGAGTTTCACTTCTCAGATTAAGTCAACTGGCAGTTCAGGGAGACACTCAGAGTCTGAACCTAACCTAGTAAAGAACCTCCTTTCTGGATTGGAATACCCCTCTGGTCAGTTCTTGGGGTAGTTGTAGATTTCACATGTGTTATTCTGCAAACTGTTAAACTGTTGAGGCCAGGGATGACCAGCCCTCCTGTTCTCTCTGTCTGTGTAAATACGAGTTAATTTTTCTTCCCTCCACAGTCCACAGGGAGAAAACTGACAGTAACGTTACTAACGACAGTAAAATAATGACAGTTATGTTGTATTAACACTCACCTGCCACAGCCTCCACTCCCAATCTTGCTTTGTCCACTTGAAATTCCGAGTGAGGCAGAGTAACTGACTGAACATGTTGAGTTTCAGTTCCTCCCCTCTTCCATAGTGACTCATCATGACTCTTCCCTTTTGTGTGCGTTACATATAAGTTAAGCGTTCTGTAAAAACAAAGATAGGTTGGAGTAATGGTCCAGGACAGGGGAGGAAACTCTTAGTCATTTAGTGAACCATAATGGTTTACATTTATATTGTGTTTTTCTATTTAAACCCGATACCCAAAGCGTACAGAAACCATTATTCATTCATACCACACTCACACGGGGCAAGGTGGGTAAGGTGTTTTGCCCAAAGGCAAAAGACTGGGGGACTACAGGACTACAACAGAGACAGGGGGAGAGTGGGATTCTGGGAGTCTGATGATTGGAGGACCCACTCCACCTCCTGAGCCACTGCCGTCCCCACTTCTACCAATGTTGGCTAAACATCAACACTGGCGTTGGGTATATCATTTTTCCCCCTCTCTCTGCCTCCCCCTTTCCTGTCTGTCTCACTGAGCTATCAAATAAAAAGGCAAAAAGCCCAAAAATATACTTTAAAAAGAAAACAACACTCAGTATTATCAATGAAATAGACAAGATGAACTTAGTTAAACTTTTAATTTTTTTAAAGGGATAGTTCAATGTTTTGGCAAATTGGCCCATTGCCATAATCCCTATAGTCATAGCAGTAGGTTTGTTACCTTTAATTGAGCCGTGAGCTGCACAGAGCTACGCTACAGAGGCTAATGGGATTTCTTGGTTTCCCTCATCAAACTCATCAAATACACAATCCAACAACTCCACAACGCTCTGGTGGACAGGTTGTGACCTGCACATTCACCACGCTATGAGATAATAGAACGTTACCAGACAGAGTTGTTTTTGAGGTAAATTCATGCAAAACCACTGATGTGTGTTGCCTTCAGGGGCAGTTTTTCAGCAAACAGTCTCTGCATGTGCCTCTAAAACAACTCTGTCTGGTAACGTTCCCTTATTATCTCATAGCGTGGTGAATGTGCAGGTCACAACTTGTCCACCAGAGCGTTGTGGAGTTGTTGGAATGTGTATTTGATGAGTTTGATGAGGGAAACCAAGAAATCCCATGAGCCTCCGTAGCGTAGCTCCGCAGTTCTAAAAATAGCTTGCACCAACAATTAAAGGTAACAATCCTACTGCTAAGACTATGGGGATTATGGCAATGGGCCAATTTGCCAAAATGTTGAACTATCCCTTTAAAGTCAATCTCTGAAGGTTTCAAGCACCAAAAGTGAAACTGATGAAGACAAATAAAAAACTAAAACAAAATATTTTAAGCCAATCTTAACTGAACTACATGTGTAGAAATATGTCTGTGTGATTCAGGTATTTTAAAGAATTTAAATCGAAATGCATTTATATTTTCAGCACTTTTAATGCAAAACACATGACAGTCTGAACATTTAAACCAACAATTGTGAAAAGTTTTGTTCAGTATGTTTAGGATCTGAAGTGTTCAAATGTCTCTCTTGCATCATCCTCCTTCACAAAAGTGTATGTACCTGCTGGTTCTTCCTCTCACCACAGGTCAGGGGCTGACGTCTTCCTAGTGTCCACTGCCAGGACTGAAAACAAGCTCAGTCTCTTTAAAAAGCAGGACAGACGTCCACACATTAGGGGTTTTGTCTCATTCTACGTTCCACAGAAAGTAAGATTCCTTTGTGTGACAACACCTTAAACAGGTTTTCAGTTTTTCTCCTTCACACCAAGCAGACACAGCTCATGTGGTCTGCAGAGTCTACGCCACAGCCGGGATAAAATACTGGAGCGATACGTCTTCATGCAGCAGAATCAGGTGGAGGACTCTCTGATGGACAATATCTGTGGGACAAAGAGGACATTGTTAGCCGAGTGAAGGAGCAAAGAGTCTCATCCTTTACTTTACTAAGCATACATCACAGAGCAAAGTCATTCTTACTATTCAGAACAGATTTTAAGTGTGCAAAGATCCATTTTCAGATCTGATTCCTGTTTTTAATATTACCAGTCTTGATATTCCAACAGAGGACTGGCTCCATTTTCTCCCTTCCAGATTAACCATCAAGTCAGAGCCAGGAGAGAACTCACAGGCACAGGAAAACATCCAAACCCCAACTTTGTACTTTTGAAGAATGGGCTTTTTAGTGTTTTTTGACAAATCAGCCCAATATTGATCTGTACGTACCCACTTTCTCCTGAACACAGTTGTGGGGAAATAAAATATAACAATGGAACATTCTGTGAAGACTGATTGTGAACACAGATGATTTAATCATAATAACTATGATCAAACTATCTGTCCACATTTGTCATTAACTTTCATCAGACCTTTCTGGTGTTTCATACATTTCTTATGTCATAAAGTATAGAGCTGTCAGAAGGAACTTTGCTATTCAAACAGAATTCAAATCATTTTAAACTGATGTTCCAACAGGTTCCTTCCACAACTTCCATAAATTAATGTTCGGGGAAGTAAACATGTTGATAAAACAAACTATTCTTCTGTTGTTGTGTGTGACGTAGAACTGCAGCTTCAAATTTACAAGCAGAGTTTTTGTTGAGTTGAATTGTCTGTTTATTCGGCACACAGCGCCTACGTGTTCCCACACCACACACACCTACTTTTTTTTTTGGATCAATCAATCCGCGGAGCACTAGCCTGCTGATGGAGAGCGATCGGACCAGATCACGGATCAACTGTGATCCGTTGCACCACTACTTATAATATTTTGATTTTCCTTCTTGAAGTTTTATATTGAGTTGGTAAAACTTAACTGTGTTAAATGTTACATAACAGATTTGGTTGGAATGCCCTTTAGTGGATATGGGATGTAATAATAAGATGATATAGGTGTAGGCTATATAATGAGCTAAAATAATAATAAAAAATATATATATTTAAGACAAGAAACATTAGAAATCTGAATCTGATTTGGGGGAAGATCGTCAGCCCTAGTGGGAAACATGACAAGATCAAACTTTTCCATTGAGTGTTTCCAGCTGTACATCTGGATGAGGAGCAGTGGGCTGACTTACTGCATATTGCCTTGCTGGGGTTGACCTGCTGTCCCATGAGGAACTGCTGCAGCTTCCTGATGTCCACTCTGGCCTCGGCCATGTCCTCTGGGTCCCTGCTCTGAGACACACCGCCGCCCTGCGAGGCCTCATCACCTGGAGGGGACGGGGGACATGAAACGTTTCCCTCAACACTGAATGTAAACCACCATGAGCTCTTCCATTGGCTCATTAGAAATGCCTTTTGATCATATATAATATACTGATCCTGAGACAACAAAGACAGTAAGGTCAGACCAGCACTGCTTGAACAAAGTGTAACCTCCTCCTTCTTAATTAAACCTCAGCACAGTCAGTACTGACACAATCCTTCCACGTCTCTCCTCTGGCTCTCTTCCTCCACCACCTGTCTGCTCCTCACAGAAGAAAAGCTCTGACAGAGTTTGGACCTATCTGATCTAAGCAGGCTAACATCCTAATGATAATAATGCTGATGTTCACCATCTCAGTCTGCTTGTATTAGCTGACTGCTTTTGCTGGAATGAAGACAGTTCTCTTGGCAGATCTGTGGGTCAAGTCTGTGGGATTTTCCTAAATGTAATGTCAATCTGTCCATTAAACGTTGGGACAATAACACAACCACTGTTTTTACCCCATGGAGGGTTCCCCAGGTCTTTGAAGTGCGTTGTCACAGAGACCAGATCAGTCTCGATCTTCAGGTTCATCTCTCCGTTCAGGTTGGCCTCGATTACCTGATAGAAATACAAACACACACACACACACTTTACATAAGACTGAGATCTTACACATATCACCTTACAATTCTGCAGGACTCCAAACTCTCCAAACCTTCGATTAGGGCTTTGACATCGAACTTCGTTATTCAAATATAATTTGAATGTTTAAAAAAAAAGTGATATTCGAACGAATATTAAGGCAGCTCTAAATATTCTAACGTGTAATAAGCATTATTTTTGGTAAATGTGTTTGCCTGAAAACAAAGTTTTCAATCCAGATTCGAGGCTTTTTTCAGCCTGTTGAAGTTGTGAAACGCGAGCTCATTAGCATTGATCAGGTATCCAGGACACTTGGGTCAGTACAGACGAGCAGTATGGAGGTATCTGGATGTTTCATAGTGTGTGTTTTGGATGATTCTAAAGTGAACTCTGTCCGCCGCCATTATATGAAAATCCGTCACCAGCCGGACCCCCCCTGGAACTCCTGAAGCGTTTTGATAACTCTGAAAGTTCTCCAAACCCTTCCTTGGCCATGACGGTGAGTAGACAATTTGTGAATTATCAATTTTGGGTGAAGTATCCCTTTAAGGCCTAAAAAATTATGTCAATGTTATATTTTCCATTGCAAAGCTACACGAGGAATGTGACCCTACCAGGAAGTTGGAGAGATTCTTCATTCTGTCCACAACATTCTTCATGGTCTTCAGTGGAGGCAGGTAGACGCTGACCTGCAGGGACAGACACATAACAGACGTCTCTTAAAGGTCCAGTCTGTAGGTTCATGTACACAGACATGGAAGGGACTTCCTGGAGCTGTCACTTACATCAAAGTCTGGCATGCTTGGTTCTTTGAACTCATGCCAGAGTTTCCGGGGGATGACGTCAACCGGGACATCGTGGGTCACGACTCGACTGACACTGGATAAGGTGGGCTGGACAGAACGAAGAGGGGACATGTGTTTTCATCTGGAATAGTGGTGACCATGGTAACACATCATCACCGAACAGCTGCTGATTTCCATCTCCAGCAGTCACAGATTGACATGATGGAGGGGTGTTATGGTCATCCGTTGAATTTAAAGGGATAGTTCAGCTTTTTTGAAGTGGGGTTGTATGAGCTACAAATGCCAGTTAAAGGGATAGTTCAACATTTTGGCAAATTGGCCCATTGCCATAATCCCTATAGTCATAGCAGTAGGTTCGTTACCTTTATTTGTTGGTGCAAGCTATTTTTAGAACGGCGGAGCGGAGCCGTGAGCTGCTCAGGGCTATGCTATGGAGGCTAATGGGATTTCTTGGTTTCCCTCATCAAACTCATCAAATACACAATCCAAAAACTCCAAAACGCTCTGGTGGACAAGTTGTGACCTGAACATTCACAACACTATGAGACAACGGAACGTTACGAAACGGAGCCGTTTTCGAGGTAAATACAGTGTAATACAGAGACTGCTTGCTGAAAAACTGCCCCTGAAGGCAACACGCATCAGCGGTTTTGCATGTATTTCCCTCTAAAACAACTCTGTCTGGTAACGTTGTGTTATTATCTCATAGCGTGGTGATTGTGCAGCTCACAACTTGTCCACGACAGCGTTTTGGAGTTGTTGGGTTGTGTATTTGATGAGTTTGATGAGGGAAACCAAGAAATTCCTTTAGCCTCCGTAGCGTAGCTCTGAGCAGCTCACGGCTCTGCTCCGCCGTTCTAAAAATAGCTTGCACCGACAATTAAAGGTAACAAACCTACTGCTATGACTATAGCGATTATGGCAATGGTCCAATTTGCCAAAATGTTGAACTATCCCTTTAAGAACACTATCTGCAGTAGAAAGGTCTCCCGCCGAAGGACAATTAATCAGCGTATTTTCACTGCCTACGAGAAGTCCTGTCTCAAAATAATACACTAGTTCAAGAGTAGGATAGAAAGTAAAACTCACAGTGCATCAGCTGATCTGAAAAAAGTTTGTTTATCTGGAACTAATCAACTCACTCAGTATTCCTCCACATCGACAGGCTGGGTGACGCACTGTATCACTCCGCCACTTCCACACACTGCTGATCCAAACAGCTGATAGTGATATAGTACAGTGCGTCGCACAGCCTGCCTATGTGGAGGAATATTGAGTGAGTATGTAAGTTAGTTAGGGCAGAGACCTTTCTACTGCAGATAGTGTACTTAATGGGCATTTGTACCTCAAACATCCCCACTTCAAAAAAGCTGAACTATCCCTTTAAGTCTAGTCTAGTGTGACCTGACCTACAGAGGTTTTCTACAGGCACTCAACTGCTGTGGCTGAAAACCACGCTACAAGAGGAAGAGAGCGAACAGAACACACCAGTAGAGTTCTAGACAAAGCTGCTGCCAGAGCTACATGACAGTGGAGATAAATGATATTACCAGTATCAGTGTTACAAAAAACACTTCAATATAACTGATTCATTTCAACTGTCCTGCAGGAGAATTGCTCAGAGTTGTTTTGGGGTGACATTAGTTCCGAGCTTATTTTTTCAGTCTCACCAGCTCTGCGGCGATGGTGAGACAGGGACAGTGCTTCTTGGTCAGCTTCATTTTGACCGCCTTGGCATTCTGGACTGTCTTCAGGGCTCTTGAAAGGTTCTCTGGAGTCACCTCCAAACAAATCTCGTTGTCTTCAGAGGACACACCTTCCATCTGGTACTCGTCAAAGAAGTTGGCCTGCAGGGAGAACAGACACTGAGGATGAGCTTCTTCTCTGTCTAATGACAGGAAGAACCCACTGACAGCCGGCATGTTTCTACAGGACCCCGTCACACACTCTATTCCCTCCCTTCAGGATGCTGCCTTCACTGCCCAGGCCACAGGACAAAGAGGAGAAGGCCATACTTCCTGATTTCTTACTTTTTTGCATGTTCGTCGTCACACTTAAATGTTTAAGATCATTAAACAGATTTTAATATTAGACTAAATCAGCCATAGAGTGGCATGATGTTTTGGTTTTTGAGATCTCTTAGCCTACTTCCCTTCACTCAAACAGGATCTATTGAAGTGATTTCTTGATTCAACAGGTCTGACAGTGATCAGGCTTGGGTGTGGACTGTGAAATTGAACTCAGCCTTTAAAAAAATAGGTTTATCGCAGTTAGTTCATGATTTAACATGGGGGGAAATTACTTTTTCACACAGGGACAGGTAGGTTTGGATTGCTTTTAATAATCTTTTTTTTAACTGCATTTTATATTTACTTGGGTTATTTTGGTCTAATATTAAAATTTGTTTGATGATCTTAAACATTTAAGTGTATAAGTGTGACAAACAAAAGGGAGTAAATATTCTTTCATGGCACTGTGTATATATACAGCTCTGGAAAGAATTAAGAGACCACTCCCAAAATGATCAGTTTGTCTGGTTTTACTATTTATAGGTATGTGTTTGAGTAAAATTAAATACATTTTTTTTGTTTTATTCTGTCAACTACCGACAACATTTCTCCCAAAATTGAAAAAAAAAAAATGTCATTGAGAGCTTTTATTGGCTAATGACTAAACTAGTCTAAATAACAAAAATATCAAGTCTTTTCAGACCTTGAATAATAATAATAATGCAAAGAAAACATGTTTATATATATTTATATATATTTATTCCTAAAGAACACAGCAAGAATATTTGAACTCAGGAAGAGTTTATAAATCAGTTTTTGTGGGATAATGTCAATGTTTCATCCCAGCAGTGGTTTTTATATAAAACCAGATGTGGTTCAGGTGATGACCTCATCAGTGTCTCATTAAGTAGAATGAGTTGTGTTTGTGTTGGTATTTAAAAAAGAAAAGAAAAGAATGACTGTCGTACATGTACAGATGCTTTTAAGAAACATTTTATGAAAGTGGTCTCTTATTTTTTTCCGAAACAAATAAGAGACCACTTTCACAAAATGTTTCTTAAAAGCATCTCTACATGTACGACAGTCATTCTTTTCTTTTCCCGAGTTAAAATATTCTTGCTGTGTTCTTTAGGAATAAATATGAACATGATTTCTTTGCATTATTATTATTATTCAAGGTCTGAAAAGACTTGATATTTTTGTTATTTAGACTAGTTTAGTCATTAGCCAATAAAAACTCTAAATGTTGTTGGTAGTTGATAGAATAAAACAAAAAAAATGTAAATTAATTTTACTCAAACACATACCTATAAATAGTAAAACCAGACAAACTGATCATTTTGGGAGTGGTCTCTTAATTTTTTCCAGAGCTGTATATACAGTATACTATAAGGGGGAGTTGGGTCATGCATGCACTGATCTTATTTACTTTGACCTCCTCATTGACACTACTGGTATTGGACTTTGCTGCTACTGTATTTACCTGTGACAGCTCACACCACATGCTGACCCCTCCATTGGCCACTTTACCAGACAGAACAAAGAACAGGTTGTCTGGAGTCAGTCTCAGGACGCACATCTTGGTCAGCTTGGAGATAGTGGTGATGACCCCTGGTGAGGATGAAGAAGGACAGCCTGAAAAACTCACTCATTCAATCAACAAAATGACAGACAGCCGACGTGATGGAGAGGCACTGAATTTAATATTTAAGTTAATGTTAGTTTTGTCCTTTTATTATACACTGTCTTCTATCATTTCACAGAGTCTCTTTGGACAGCTGGATACATGGTCCTCAAAACTGTCCTTCATTTCTTTTCACGTTTATCATCGTTAGTTAGTAGTGGATGTAGAACTAGTCGACTGGCAAATATTAACATATCTTGACATTAAAACGAAACAGCCATTAACGAAAAGCTAAACCAGGATGTCAGCCTGACTACAGGTCCAACGGACTTTCATATGATTTCCCTCTCTGCTCTAACATGAAAGTTTCCGTGTGAGCTGGTGGAAGCTAACAGGCTAGCAGCGTCAGTCAGACAGACTGGAGCTAGTTCAGCTAACAGCTAACAGCTAACAGCTAACGCCACTCACGGGTGAAGTGGTTGAGACAGGCCACGTCTATAATCTTCCCTCGGAACTTCATGTTTAGTCGTGGCGGCGAGTCAAGACGTAAGGTGTGTGAGGTGTTGTGCTCTTCGGCTTCAGGCGGAACGATTTTGAAACTCCCTGCATTTGTTTGTCCCGTCAGTGTTTAAATTCCGGCGGAAACAGCAGCCGATCACTAGTTCCTCCTGATATATTAAAAAGCGTCCGTGCATACTGTCTCATTCTGTAAAGCATTTAATAATATCTAAATAATTAATAAAATATATATATTACCTCTTTGAAAAAAACTCGTCCTCTATGGTCCTAATACATTTGGTTTGAACTTATTTTACATACAGTTTGAACATTCTGATTCAGACCGGCAACAGGATGTGGGTCCGTCTCTGATTATGGTCCCCCTGGAAAACACTTCCGTTGTGTTGTGTTGTGACATTTGCAGTGCGTTTTTCTTAATGTGTTGTGTTGTGGAGTTTGCAGCGCGTTTTTTAAATACATATAGCCTACTCACAAAAGGGATATTTGGCTTTCGGGTGAAATTTATGGAAAATGTGAAAAGTTCACGCTACTAAGTAGAGCCTTTCAGTAGAAGCATGCACTGGTTATTTCCTCATTTCAAACAATTTATTGAAACAAAAGCCGACAACAGTGGTGGGTACACCACAACAAAAAATGTCTCAATAACTTGTCATGTGCCCTTGAGCTTCAATTAGGCTACTACTGTACAGCTTGACAACGACGTCTCATGCTGTCCACAGGTGGACTTCTTGTCTGCTGAAATGTCCCACTCTTCTTGAAGGGCAACCAAAGGTCATTGAGGTTCTGGGTTACAGAGTTACCAGCCTCTACACGGCTGATTGATTGAACAATAATATTGTTAAGTGTCGTCTTGGTCTCATGATTTATTGGTTGATTCATGGACACCTGTTGTGAATTTTGCCATTAAGCTCCTTGTCAGAGAACAGCAACTTGTGCAAAAATTACTGAAACATTGAACAGTTGGACCTGTGCATTCAAAAGTTTAGAGAAGGTCACATTAAGTTCATCTGTAAAGGTTAGAATGCATTTTAGCTTCACCCTGAAATTTCACCTGAAAGCCGAATATCCCTAACTTTTTGAGTAGTGTATTAACCAGTTTTTAATGTTGTGTGGCGACCTCTTGTGTTTTTCACTGTTTCACTGCACTTTCTTTTATTCATTGTAAGGTGTCCTTGAGTGACAGAAAGGCATATGAAATTTAAAAAAAAAAATGTTATAATTATTATTACTGTTACTATTATTATTTCCCAGCCAGGGAAAGTCTTCATACTACATCTTAAACTCAACTACACTGGCCTCAAATCTTCTTTCAACGTTAAGAACAACTACAGTGAAGCTAAGCTGTAAAATGAGTATAGGCCATCATTAGCCTATATTATTATTAATATTAACTAGAATGTGAGGTGAAAAGTTAAAAAAAAAACAAAAAAACAAGTTATATAACTGAATACTGGACAAAACCTAAAATTCCATTAGGTGTGCAGTTTCTAATCATCTGCCTCAAAATAGTTAGGCAATAAGAGTCTTGTGTGTGAGAGTGTGAAAAAGGAGCGAACATATAACCAGTCTCTCAGGATGACCTTTATTTGTGTGTAAGTTCTTTTTTCCCGCAGGGTGTTACAAATAAAAGCTTGATTATTGTTTAGCAATCTAAAATGTTCCCCATAATCCCCAAGCTCACATAATGTGAAACAATAGAATACCAGCTAGATTCCTCCGTAAGCTCCTTAAATCTCTGGACCAGAGTCAGTTTAAAGATTTTCTTTTCCTTCAGCACTGGATCAGTCTGCACCCAACAGGCACTGGAAAGTGTGGTGAATTATTAGCCTACATTTCTTTTTAGTCACTGTATGTTCACAGAGACATGCACTGTGTGAGATAACACCAGTCAGTGGTATGTTACAGCATTCTTTCAAAGCAGAAGACATATAGGCCACCTTTTATACTTAGCTGTAGGAACTACATGCATGCTGTTTTCTTCTTCACCACTGATAACAAGACATTTTACATGGTAAAGACAACAAAGATGTTTTGTCTGTTATTTATAGAATACAATATTCATTTGTTTACTACCCAAGTAGGCTACTTTAGGCAAACTTGTTTTCCTCTTTGCTTGATGGTCTGGGCTGGTATAGAACTTGGTCACCTGTAAAATAGGTTCTGTTTCTGAATGTAAAGGATATGTATAATGTCAATCGCAAAATTGTGTTTTCTCAGTAGCCTAAATCAAATGCATGAAGATCTTACAGTTGTAGCCTAATATTAGGCCTATGATTATCTTTTTATAGGCTAGGCTACCTGAAAAATAATAATATAATGTAGATAATCTGACTAACATGTCGATAAGGGACATAATTGTTGTGTTGTGCTGCACACTCTTTTTCTACAGTTTCGTTGCAGCCTACATGTTAATTAAGCAGCTCTGTATTCTATTGGCTGGCTGCTCTGACCAGTAACCAATCACAGGCCGCCGTTGTCAATAAAGCCTTCGTTACAGTTGACCAGTCAGCTGATCCGTGCAGGTAAGTGGGTCTGTCGCCTCTCGTCACCATGCCGCCGCTGTCGCTCCAGTCCGGGGTGAGATACGCCAAAACTCTGCTGCCAGAGACTCTGGTGAGGTGGGTGTTGGTTAACAGCCAATCAGTCAGTGGTGTCAGTGGTTTGCCTCCTTTTCCCAGCATTAAACCTGAATGTAACCCTCCTCCTGGCAGGTCGGTGTCTACAGTCCAGACCACCATCTCCCGTCACATCCTGGCCTCGGCGCAGCCCCGCAGCTTCTCGGTGTGCAGCCAGAGCCGCAGGCGGCGCCGCAGCCTGGCGGCCTCGTCTCTGGACGAGCTGCTGGAGCAGGTGCTCATGTGGATCAGGGTTTAAGATCCGGTCCCAACTCTGATCGGGTCGCTCTCTCACTGCTTTCCTTCTCTATGTGGTTTCTAAACGCCTCAGGCTGCGCGGGTGTTTGTGTTGTCCTGCCAGTTTCTGACCCTGGTCCTGGAGGAGGACGGGACCGTTGTGGACTCGGATGACTTCTTCCAGTGTCTGCCCAGCAACACGCCACTCATGGTGCTGGAGAAAGGAGAGATGTGGACTGAGAACAAGGTGAGAGCCAGCTGTGAGGGGGGACCAGGTGATTTTTATTTTAGTTAAGTAACACATTATCTTTGCAGTTCAGAAAAAGGGCAGGGTTTATCTCACTGGCTAGACCTCCATGTTGGTATTCAGTTAACATTTATGCCTCAATTTATGAGGCACCACTGCACCAGTGTAAGAAATGGGACAAACAGGCATACAAGAAGGTAAATGGATGAGATTCACCTTTAAACCAACTCCAGTTCTACCTCAGTTCTTAGATTTGTTAGATTTGTCCCAGTGTCTTGTGATGTGGCTTGGTTCTTCTATTGATTGATGTGATTCTTGTGCTGCAACAATTAATTTATTAATCAAACATTATGAAATTAATTGGCAACTATTTTGATAATCGAACAATCAGTGTGAGTAGTTTTTTGAAGAAAGAAAAGTCCAAATTCTCTGATTTTAACTTCTTAAATGTGAATATTTCTGGTTCCTTTGTTCGTTTATGACAATAATCTGAGTCTCTCTTTGGTTTGTGGACAAAACAAGACATTTGAGGACGTCATCTTGTGGTCTGAGAAACACTGATTGACATTTTTCAACATTTTATTGACGAAACAACTAATCATTTAATCAACAGATGAAAAATAATCATTAGTTGCAGCCCTAACGTGATCCACTGACTCCATGATACTGAGATCTGTGAGGACAGACCGTCTGTTACAGGACTGCTGGTTCTTCTGAAGACGGTGCTTTACGATGGGGTTTAAACTGTAGCACAGTACACTGCAAAAAACTTCAAATCTTACCAAGAATATTTGTCTTATTTCTAGTCTCATTCTACTTAAAATAAGACTCGTCACATAAAAAGTAGCTTGTTTTTAGACACTTTTTTTTACTTCTTTCAAGCATATTTTCACTTAAAATAATCTGATAGTGGATCAAGTTTTTCTTTCTTATTACAAGCACAAAAAACTTCCTTTCACTGGCAGATTTTTCTACTTAATTTCAAGTGAGAATTTGTTTGAAATGAGTGAAAATGATATAAAAAAGAGTAAATTTTTAGGTGATGAGTGAAGGGACAACAAGGAGTTTCTATTTGGTTATAAAAAAGTCTCACATTAATGTGGTTGAATCTACGCTACCCACACTTGTTAATGGGCCCATTTTCAATAAATATATCGTTTTGTCTCTATCGTTATTTTGTTATTATTAGTGGTGGTGGAAATGCTGGGCGAGCCGACCAGTGTTTCTTTACTTTCGGTTTCGTGGCGAGTCATGAGAATAACGCTGCCGAATCTCCGTTTATGGTGGGAACTACGACGGTATGTGATCGTGTTTGAACCTCTGACTTTAATTCTTGATGAATGAAAACATGAGTCTGTCTTGCGCCGGTCAAAGAATTTCACGGTGCGGAGGCTCATAAATGTAGTGTGAAAACACTTCGCTTTTCCAAAACTCCTCGTTGTCCCTTTAAGTGGAGAGAGATTAGTTTTGACTAGAAATGAGACAAATATTCTTGGGAAAGATTTTGAGTTTTTGCAGTGTATTGTTTCATGTTTGGAAATCAATCCAAAAACCATGTGTGCCAAGTTCTTCTGGCAAGGTTCTTCTGTCAAGAAAACCATCAAATGTTCCACTGCCTGTCTCTTCCACATGATGGCAGCACCTTCACATGTTGAAGTGTTGTGGCCCACTGGCTGAGACTCTGTCTGTCGTCCTGCAGGATGCAGCATGTCTCTGTTTGGAGGCTGATGCGTCTCTTGTTGTCTCTTTTGTTAACTTGTGTTTCAGATCTTACCAAGTTTCCGTCAGCCAAAGAGGAACGCGATTGCTAAGTTGACCCTTGACCTCTACAAGCTGCACCCTAAAGACTTGTTGTGCTGCTTCGGCATCAAGGCCTCCCTGTACGACATGTACACTCTCTCCTACGACTTCAGGTGCACCACCATAAAACAGGTGCTCAGGTGAGTTCTCCCCCTCACCACATGGTCCACTCACTCTGATGTTTGACTCATGCAGCTTCAGTGTGTGTGTGTTGTGTCTGTCTTCCCCTCAGGTCCATGCTGCGCTGCCTCACCTATCTGACCAGACTGGTAGGTCAGCTGCTGCTCTACACATCATCGTCCTTACTGCAGTTCACTGGGGAGGATGACTGCTAATGTGTGTGGGGGGGTTCAATTATTTTAGTGTAGTTTAATGAATCCTCTCCATCAGACTGGATTGTTTTTTTTAATCTAAATTCAGTGATCCTCCTCTTCTGTTGGGTTTTAATTGTCTGACTGTCTGTTAAGATGTCTTTGTCAAGCTGTAAAATAGATTGAAATGTTGTTCCTTTAAATCAAATATATAAATAAAGAATATTTTTTTTAGTTTTTATTGGATCTTATCTATTAATTTTACTGAAAAACACTGCACAAATCAAGTCAGAACCTTTTTTTTAAAGGACAATTCTGGGCAAATTCAACAAATTCCACCCCGCATCGCCACGGCAGCAATGAACGGGAGCGGATGGAAGTTTGCTGCTTTAGGCTGTTTACATCCCTCAAAGCTGCAATGTTATTCCACAGACAGCATCAGATGGCGACTCAAACATGAACCCAGAAGTTTGTTTACTTGAGCAAGTCAAGAGTTGATATTCCTGTGTTTATGACACAAATGGGAGCTTCCGACTGCACCTGAACACACCGAGCGTCAACTTGGGTCTCCGGGAGACTTTGAATTAGATTTAGTTTTACAAACATGTCGACTTGCTTGAAGTAAATAAACTTCTCGGTGCATGTTTGAGTCTCCATCTGACGCTGTCTGTGGCTTTGAGGGATGGAAACAGCCTAAGCAGCAGAACTTCCATCCGCTCCCATTCATTGCTGCCGTGGCGATGCGGGGACAGACACAACTATCAATTACTGTAAACTGAAAATCTTCATATTCCTTCGTTTAGACCTAAAATGTTAGGAAAATACTTCCCCGATTTGAATTTACTAGGGGTTGTCCTTTAAATTCAAATAAAAAGGGCAATTTTTTTTTTTTTTTTTTTTTTTAATCTTTCTCATCATTTCATTCTAAACCTGTTTCCTACACGTTCAGTCTCCCCCTTAATGACCTGACCTCAGGGTCAGCATTAAAACTAAACTTGGCTGTTGTACGTGGATGTCCATTAACTGTCCCTGCAGGTTGTTCTGAGCAGAAGTCAGTGTTCCTCTCACAGTGAGCAGAGCAGATGTACAGCATCGGTGATGAATTCCTGTTTTATAGCTCACACTGCTGTGTAAATTGACACCGGTGCTGGCCTCAGCAGCAGCTGACCAGCCCTTCATCATCGGCTCTGAGGGAACGTCTGGCACATGTTCCCTGACAGAGGAGAGAAAATCCCCTGCAGGTGTCCTTCCTCATTTCTCTGCAAAGTCACTGAAGATTCAAACTATGCCAGAACACACAGAGATCAGTCCTCTTCAAAAGGAGTATTGCCAGTTTATAGATAACTTACGGTTATCCAATATTCAATAATGCAACATAAAGCGTTAAGTTTAATGGATATGGATGCTGTTAAGTTTTATATCTACTCAGTAACTTGAAGCCTATTTTAAGCTCATATAGCATTATTACACTTATCCAGAATGACTCATTAGGAGTTTCTGTGTAGGCCTACAGTACAGTGTGTGAGTGGATTTCTTTAATACTGGAAAAAACAAAGTCATGGTGCTAGCACTGTTACTGCTGCATTGTTTTTCTTCTTTTTCACATTAAACCACTTGTCACCATGTTAAACTTTATTTTTTCCAGTCTTCCATTTAGTTTGCTGTATTTGTAAACTGCGTGGTTTGCATGCTTAGTGATACATACACATGTCTTTGTGATATCTTTAATTCCAGCATTACACACAACACTTGGTTCATTAAAACTTTAATGGGGTTATGGCAAATTGGCCAAAATGTTGAACTATCCCAGAAACACACGCAAAATACACTTATGTTGCAGTGTGTTTGAGCTACAGTATACACTTGTGGTGTCTTGGTATCAACAGAACCCCTCAATTTCCACTTTTATGAGAACTTGAACTCTGCTGATTGGCATTCTCAAATCTTTGGAAATCTTTTTATATCCTTTTTCTGTTTTATAAAGTTGAACAACCTCCTCCCTCAGGACTTTTGACAGTTCTTTTGCTTTCCCCACGGCTCAGAATCCAGCAAAGTCAGTGCAGCAATGGATGAAATGAGCAGGTAGCCCAGAATCTCATTGACTTTTTATACACAGACACTAATTACAAGCATCAAGTTCCAGGTGTGGACAGTTCCCCTGAGTAACCATTTAGACCAGTCTGTGTCAGTCTGTGTGTAGATTATCAAGGTAAAATTTTGAGGGTATTTAAACTTTTGATCAGGAGCCATTTTGGTGGTTGCATTTTTAATTAGGATTCAAAAAGATTAAACACAGTTGTGTGATAATTAATGGCTTCACCCAGCCACTAACTCTGAATAAAAAAGTTGTGTTGCATTATCATTTACAATTTCTGAAATGTAGCCAGTATTTGGCTGCTCCTATACTGTAGGGGGATGTTACCTCATACACTCACCAGTCACTTTATTAGGTGCCTGCTCAACTGCCTGATATTGCAAATGTCTAATAGGCCAATCACAAGAGAGAAACTTGGTGTATTTAGGTATTTACACATTGTCAAAATGATGTGGTGAACTTCAACCCCAGCATCAGAATGGGAGAGAAAGGTAACGTAAATGACTTTGAACGTGGCCTGGTGGTTGTTGCCAGACAGGCTGGTCTGACTATTTCACAAACTGCTGATCTGCTGGAATTTTAAAATACCTTTTTGACGCCAGAGGTCAGAGGTCAGAGGTCAGGAAGAATGGCCAGATGGATGCATACTACTAGAAAGACAACAGTATCTCATATAACAACTTGGTACAACTGAGGTCTGCAGAGGAGCAGCTCTGAATGAACTACATATTGAACCTTGTAGTAGATGGGCTACAGCAGCAGAAGAGACCACTACGCCCCTCAGGAACTTAGGTTACAATTCACATAACTCATCAAAACTGGACAACAGAAGGTTGGAAAAACATTGCCTGGTCTGATGAGTTTCAATTCCTACAATATTTAGATGGCAGGGTCATAATCTGACACAAAGAACATGAATCCATCCTGCCTATGCTGCTGGGTGTTACAGTGTGGGGGATATTCTCTGGACACATGCCACAGCCTACCTGAGCATTGTGGCTGACCATGTCCATCCCTTAATAACCACAGTGTACCATCCTCTGATGGCTACTTCCAGCAGGATTAGGCAAGGTGACAGTTTATTTCTGTAGCCCGTTTTTACAAACAGTTTGTCTCAAATAGCTTTACACAGTAACTCACCATGTCATGAAGCTCAAATCATACGGAAGCAACTAGTGTTCAGAAAATCATCTCAAACTGGTTTCTTGATTGTGACAATGAATTCACTGGACTCAAACGGCCGTATCATGGATGTGCAGCTGAAAAATCAGCAGCAACTATGTGATGCTATCAATGTCACTATGATCCAAAATGTCTGAAGTATGTGTCCAGAGTCTGTGCCGAGAAGAATTAAGACAGTTAAGGCCTAACCCTGGACTAGCAAGGTAGGTACAGCCAGGGCCGTTGTATAGGGGAGAAAGGTGATGATAATTCTAGGGGCCTAGCGCCCAGTAGGGCCCACAAAAAACCTTTGTATGGCTGAATTATTCTGGATAAGACTAATACTCATGCTGCATTAGCATCAAATCAAAGTAGGCTAAATAAAAAATGTTAATACATACGTAGTCTAAGGCCCACTTTAGTATTCTTTCAGGGGGCCCAGAATTCCTAGCAACGGCCCTGGGTACAGCTAATAAAGTGGCCAGTGAGAATATATTAATTATAGATTACATAAATATAGTATGAAGGTATACATTTAGAATACATTTGTGTTTTATAGGCCATGTTTGGGAATGGGAAAATAGATAGATAGATAGATAGATAGATAGATAGATAGATAGATAGATAGATAGATAGATAGATAGATAGATAGATAGATAGATAGATAGATAGATAGATAGATAGATAGATAGATGTTTTTTTTTTTAAATTATTATTAGCCTATTATTATTTTAGAGGAAAATTTAGTCCTTTAGCCTTATATAATTATTTGTTCTGGGCAGTCTTCTCCTGCATTTTTGTTTGTACAACCTGGTGACTATTTCTCCTTGAAGTATTTCTATTTTGTTAAACTGGACTTTAATCAACAATCACAACACTTTCAGCTGGAGTTGGGTGAGTTGGATCCAGTGCAGAAACCTCATTAGTAACTGTTCTCTCAGCTCAGTTGAACTTGTGTGTTTGTATCATCTTTTCTAAAGAACAAATAGAACAGAGCGCAGTCAAATGCTGAATGGGACAAACTGGACTCTGCCCCCCCCCCTCTCCCAAGGGCGTGGTCGCGCGAATGCTCGTGAGAGTTGTAGGAGGAATAGAGGCAGAGCTCCGGTTGAACAGACACAGATCCAGCAGCACAGACCCGACAGACCGACAGAAGGACCGACAGACAGACCGACAGACCGACAGCCGGAGAGGAACACCAGGAGAAGAACGATGAGGGAAATAGTTCACATCCAGGCCGGACAGTGCGGGAACCAGATCGGGACCAAGGTACAGACCCAGTTTTATTCCGTGATCTGGACCTGTGTGAGTGTCCCTCACTCACTCTGCTTTTTATGGGCTGTTCCCAGTATAAAGTGCAGCTGAGGGACACGGAGGTGGTCTGAGATCAGCTTTACCACACCTCCATCAGGCAGACTGCAGATCCTCAAACGTGTCAGCCTCGTGTCCAGCGTCATTCACAAGTACCAGCTTAAGTCTGAGTGACTGTATGACATGATACACAGGCACAGTAATGGCTGTTTGTTAAAGGTTGATCTGAAATCTAAATAAATTAGCCTACCTTAATATTCTTTGTCGTGAACACAGAAGACATTAAAACTAAAAGAACCTTCACCTGTGATGACTTTATCTCCAGTGATGAGCACAGAGAACGGTCACATGTTTCAAAATAAAAGACAATTAATTCAACCATTTAAGACTCTGTTTCAAAGTAAGAGTGCTTCATAGAAATGTAGTGGAGTCAAAAGTAGGCAAAAAAAAAAAGTACAAGTAGGCTTGCTACTGTCAATCTCCTTATTTAAACAGCTAGTGTCAAATGATTCTCATTATTGACTTTAAACAAACAATTCAATAGTGACTATAAAGCATCATGTAGCTGAAGTCTCCAGTTGGTATGAATACATGAAAGAATGAATGAATGATGAACGTAGGGAGCCTCTGCTGTAATAAACTTATCACAGTGGTGAGAGGGAGTGAAGGGAACTCTGTGAGCCACTGTGAGACTATTTAAGGAATCTGGCTGAACACACACACACACACACACACACACACACACACACACACACACACACGCAGAGTGAGAGAGGAGGTTCTGACCAAACACTCAGCTATTCCAATGAATCCTGTGGGCTGATGGTCAAAAGAGCCAGGGAAGAAAGTTGAGCAAACAAATGAACAGTCATTGTAACCACAATGGCTTCTGGGTAATGAACTCCTATGTCTTTGTGTGGAAAGTATGTAGGGTGAATTCGCCTAATGTGGGACATTTTTTGCAATTTAGACTTCTGGTGTATATTGTGATATGAAGCAAACACTTTCAATCTACATCCTGTACCATTCTGAAATCCTTAGGTTGTGATCTAATGGAATCCAAAGAGAAAATTCTGATTTCACACTCCTAAAAGAAATACCATACATATTTCAACTCTTATTGCAAAGTTTTTTGCGGCAATTTCCGTTCCCTAATGTGGGACAGTCATGCTCCTAATGTGGGACACTAAAAAGTCTGTTTAAAAGTCATCTTAATTTACATGATAAATGCTAGATTGCAAACCAGTGTTCAATAATATCTCTTATTGTCCTAGTTCTGCTTCATCTTCTATAGTGTTAATGGTTTTCTACCAATTGTGTGGTGGATGTGACCTTTTACCCTTCGCTAGGGTCATTCCAAGCCCTGGTCAACAACTTCAATTGTGGGACACCATCCTCAGTGATCTCCCTATATTCAGTAATGTCTCCCCTCATCCTGTCTTTTTTCCACTGGTTGAGTTCTCTTGCTTGATTATTTTCCTTTCTTTTCCCATGTTTTCTTTCCCTGATTTTGTCTCATTGCCTTACTCTTTTTTGCCACTGTGATCTGAAATACATTCAATTTAATTAATCAGTAATGTGCTATCCTTTGATTACTTCTAAACACAACATTTTTCATGAACATTATCAAAAAAGACAAGATTTAGAAACAAGAAAGAAAAAAATTCAGAGCCATTTACCCCTTTAACAGTATTATGACCACTTCCAGTTAATAAATATAATTTTCTTTTGTTGTAAAATATTCAAAACAATGCATTATAACAATAAAGCCATGTAAACAATCATTGTTATTGTTCAACCTATTAGTTTTACCTGGAAAAGCCCTGTCCCACATTAGGAACAACCACCTGTCCCGCTTTAGGAAAGCATGTTTCCTAAAGTGGGACAGTAGAAATGTTGATCAAAATCCTAAATATTGAGAATGGTTACACCATATTAAGATATATTTTAATGCATCAACATATTATAAACACATTTTGACAAAAAATTGCAATAATTTTGTTTTTTTTAATAAATTATGGCCTTAACATTATTTTTGTCCAAACCCTAAGTACCTAGCATTTTGGTGGTCTTCACACAGGGAGCCTCCGGTTTGAAGGCTGTCCCTCCCAAATCTATGATTGGACATTTGAGATGTCATGTGATTTTGATAATGCAATATCACAGCTTGTGTGAGACCACATTTACATTAACTTTCTTTTGCTATAGGAAGACCTACACCCATTTAAGCTTAAGTGTCCCACATTAGGCAGTGTCCCACATTAGGCGAATCCACCCTAGCCTAACAGCAGCGATCATTTTTTTTGAGCAAGACCAATGCTGTAAATGAAAATAGAGGAACAGCTGTGTAGCAATGATCAAGATGTAGGTCAGGATGCAGATCTGGTGTCAAACCACAGAGATCAAACTACTCTCAGCACCTCCATAAATTAAGAGTTTTAAATGAATATGTAACAGCACATAAATATCTCACTGATGTGAAAAAGCACAAGTCAGTTTTAGTAATCACTGGATTTGACAAGGTTATTTTCTTTTAAACACACGCCTGTTGATGAACCCCTCAAACAGCCAATCCACCCAGATGAGGCTAATTTTGCTGAGGTGCTTTAATTCAGAACAACAGCTAAACAATTTCTGAAAAATCTAACAAATATGTGCTCCATGGTGCTGTCTCTTCTCTCTGCAGTGTTAAGACATGCTCTCTAAATAACTGTTAATATAATCCACCTGTTTACTTTTAATTTAGTCTTAAAGTCATGTATATTACTTAAGGTTCTGGCCACTGTCAGTGACCGGTGGGCCTGAGGTGAGCACATGTTTGCCAAGTTATTCACCAAAGTCCATATATGGCCCAGCTCTGGGACTTAAAGTGAAATTCCGGCGTAAGTGTAAACCATGGTCAAACACACCGTAACACCGAGTTAGACCCCCCCTCGAGAGATCAATTTGCCCGACCGCTACATTCACGAGATCCACCAACTTCAGCAAATACCGCAATATCGCCACACACGGCGCTGTCCGGATCCACTGTCTGACCGCAACCAAAACGCCACCATTTGCCCAAAATAATGCTCAGAACTGCACCAAATGTCATCAATAGTACACACAGGGTCCCAGCACGTAGTACGAGTTGTCAAACATCTGCTAGCTTTGCCTGTTTTCTTTAGCAAGGAGATGCAACTCAACTCACCTACTTCTCCTCCGGGAGCCGCTCGTTGGTGAGGAAGCCCTGACGAGTCGATCACCGAGTGCACCGGAGTTCCGCAGCTCAATCAACAATTACCTCATGGAAATACAATCAGAGTTTTTTTTTTTTTTATCTTGCATATCACTTTATAACTATTATTATCGAGTGCTGGCCACGATATAGGCGCAAATGAGCATTTTTAAGAGCTGCGGAACTCCGGTGCACTCGGTGATCGACTCGTCAGGGCTTCCTCACGAACGAGCGGCTCCCGGAGGAGAAGTAGGTGAGTTGAGTTGCATCTCCTTGCTAAAGAAAACAGGCAAAGCTAGCAGATGTTTGACAACTCGTACTACGTGCTGGGACCCTGTGTGTACTATTGATGACATTTGGTGCAGTTCTGAGCATTATTTTGGGCAAATGGTGGCGTTTTGGTTGCGGTCAGACAGTGGATCCGGACAGCGCCGTGTGTGGCGATATTGCGGTATTTGCTGAAGTTGGTGGATCTCGTGAATGTAGCGGTCGGGCAAATTGATCTCTCGAGGGGGGGTCTAACTCGGTGTTACGGTGTGTTTGACCATGGTTTACACTTACGCCGGAATTTCACTTTAAAGGAGTCATCATTGTCAAGGTAGTGATGGTGGAGCAGCTCACTCTGAGCTTCAAATCTGTTTTTCAGAATCCTATGGGTGATGTCACAGAGGCTACAGTACCTTATACAGTCTATACCTCTGTCCCAGGTCAGCTGGATGGATGGATGGATGGATGGATGGATGGATGGATGGATGGATGGATGGATGGATGGATGGATGGATGGATGGATGGATGGATGGATGGATGGATGGTGTTGTTTTGAGATGGGGAAAGAAATAGCTGACAACTAACCCATCAGCTGTATTTATGACTTTTGTTTTGCTTTATTCTATGTTCTGACAAAATAAATTGAACCTTTCCTCCTCCTGGTTGGACACACTTGTTAAAGGGATAGTTCACCCAAAATTGAAATTGCACTAATTATCTACTCACCCTCATGTGGACTAAGGGCTGGGAGAAGTTTCAGAGTCCTCTGTGGCTTCTCTGAGTTACAGGGGGTCTTGGCGTAGCAGTGCGAAGAACGTAGTAATGCGAAATTGTCCCGAAAAAAATTAAATAAGTCTATATTTCAAGCTTGTTTTGTAGCGGAAGCTTCTCGAAGCTCCTCTTCCCGGTTCGTCAAATTTGACGAACTGGGAAGAGGACAGACCCTGGTCCGACAATTTCACATTTCAGGGCTTCAATACAAGACGGACATTGCATATGAGCAGCATGGAGGTATTTGGATGTTTTTTGGTGTGTCTTTTTGTTACGAAGACAGTTGGTATCCATTTGCAACCGTTATATGGACATGCACTGCTACGCCGAGACCCCCTGTAACTCAGAGAAGCCACGGAGGACTCTGAAACTTCTCCCAGCCCTTAGTCCACATGAGGGTGAGTAGATAATGAGTGAAATTTCAATTTTGGGTGAACTATCCCTTTAAGCAGCAGTAATCGGAGGAAAGGGAAGTGAGTGTCTACAAAGTACTGCAGTCTGCTGTGTCAGTGCAGACTCTGATGGCCTGGACTTTAAAAAAATATGAAGCTATTTTCAATCAGTATTGTGCTTCATATCCACAACAACTATGGCAAGTTTGTCGATTTGTGTTTCAGTAATTTGCTAGTGTACAGGATTCCTGACAGAATGATTTGGTTCCATTAAAAGCTCAGATGTCAGAGAGCTGGTAACTCAGTCTTTTCTTCTCCTCCTCTCTTTCTGTGCTGCTGCTGTGACTGGGTCAGTTTTGGGAAGTGATCAGCGATGAGCACGGCATCGACCCAGCAGGAAACTACGTGGGTGACTCGTCTCTTCAGCTGGACAGAGTCAACGTCTACTACAATGAGGCATCCTGTAAGTACCAGGGTTCTCTGTGTGTGTGTGTGTGTGTGTGTGTGTGTGTGTGTGTGTGTGTGTGTGTGTGACTCAGTGTGAGTCACACACTTCCACTTAGTGGCTGGTGATGGTCGAAGTTTGGCTTCTACTGAAAGAAAAGAAATGACATTTACACACATTTGTTATTTTACCTATTAAAACTAACAGGAAGCCCGGCTCTTCATGAAAACGAGGCAGGATTGGTGGTTCAATGTTTTGGTCTTCTCTGTCTCTGCAGCACACAAATACGTCCCCCGGGCGGTGTTGGTAGACCTGGAACCAGGGACCATGGACAGTGTACGCTCAGGAGCTTTCGGACAACTCTTCAGACCAGACAACTTCATCTTCGGTAATAATAATAATAACCATCAGGGTTTTCATCAAGTTACACTGCAAAAACTCAAATATCTTACCAAGAATATTTGTCTTATTTCTAGTCAAAACAAATCTCAGTATACTTCAAATAGGACTCATCACATTAACCTTCGTCTTGTGTTAGCTTTTTACTGCCATCTATGGTGTTTCGGGCCAGTTTTGACCCGTATTTTAAATCAGCTGTAAAATACACTAAATACATTTTTTTTTTTCATCCAATTGTTTTTCTTCTCTTTGTTACATTGTTAGGCTTCTTTATCCCTGAAAATACTGGTTTTAATATTTTTTGGTGTGGGCCCCTGGGCCTTTTTTGTCAGTATGACCCTTGGCTTCAATGTAACCTTCCTCTTACAGCTTTCTGCTGCCATCTCTGGTGTTCGGATCAGTTTTGACCCGAGTCTTAAATCAGCTGTAAAACACACTAAAAACAATTATTTATCAACCCATTTGTTTCTCATCTCTTGGTTACGTTGTTAGGCTCCTTATCCATGAAAAGGTTGGTTTTGCACTTGTGATTTCACTTTTAACTGTAATTATTAGGGCCACGGGCAATCGCACCGGGCACTACTGTTATTGTGTGGATTTTTTCCTAGTTTTTATTTTTCATCTTCCGGACGATTTTCGATTCGGCCAAATTATATATCAAAACGTGCGGTTTGATCGGGATCGGTATGCTATTACTTTTCTTAACAGTGTACGAATTTTGTACTGCTCAAAAATTTGCATTGAAGTCAATGGGACGGGCGAAAAAAAAAGAGCGAAAAAGACCAATCATTGGAGTTTAACAAACGTCTACTGCTCAGGCATACTTTCACCTAGAGACTCCATTTAAACTTTAAACAGTAGACACAAGTCTTGTGTATTGTCGTATTACTCCACGTTTTGATAGGTCATATAGTTTTTGATCAATCCATGATCAATGACCATGATCATTTTTGGAGAAATTATTAGATTATAATGGGTGTGTATTGCACGGAATGTTCGTGTCAGAGTGGGTGACATCATCGGTTAGAGTGGGAGAGATGCCAGAAAAACTCCAGATTTTTTCTCTTTCCAAACTCCAAACGGCCACAATTTACACTCTACACACATAATTTCGGCCACGGTTGTAGACGAGCTCATCCTTGATCTCTTAATCTGCTCAAAATATCAGAGAGACTTACAGAATTTAAACTCTGAGCCTCTAAGTGCGGCCAAGTCTGTCTCTGCTCCTCATTGAGTCCAATACAAATATTTTCTGAGAGAAGCAGAACGGCCTGATGTTTTAAAACTGCCATCCTCTCCAAAATATTTACTGTAGAAACACCAAATCGTACCGAAATTTTCAGTAAGTCCTTAGAGCAACGTTGATCTGTGTTTTGTTCTGATAGGAGTTACCGTTTTCTCACCCTAAGCCTAAATGTGAGACCGGTGCAGAGGCAGAAAATGGCTGTTTTTCTCCACGTTTCTGTCTGTCTCAGCCTGCGGGGGCCCCTATCGCCGTGGTAACCTCTTTGATCCTCAGGCCAGAGCTCGTTAACTTCATAAACAATCCACCTGGCGCTCGTTTAAATGTTTATAAACACAGACACAGCTAAATCAGACTGACACAGGATGCAGCTACTAACTAACTATGTGTCAAGTCAGTCACACACACACACACACACACACTCTAGAGCCAGCTTCATGTGATTACAGACACACACACACACACACACACAAACACACACACACACACAGACTCTAGAGCCAGCTTCATGTGATTACAGTTACACACACACACACACACACACACACACACACACAACCTAATGTGATTACAGCTCCTCCATATCAGTGCTTATAGAAAGATGATCATGTGTCTGTCTGATCAGCTCTGTCTTGACCTTAAGATCGTGGGTTTGATTCCCATGTTGACAGAGATGGCACAACCGGCAGTAGCTCCCGTGGCCCATTCAAAATTTCCCGAGAGGAAATTTTCTAGTTGTTCTTATCGTTATAACTGGGTCAAAATTGACCCGAACACCACAAATGTAACAATTTCACCAGAGCATTTTAGAACTTTGTGAAAAAAATGTTTTTTGTTTTATTTTGTTTAAATAGAGGTTCCTGACAAAGTCAAAAACTAAACAAATTTATGTGGTACTTCTATGCATTTAAAACTTGAAAACGGGTCACTGGTGACCCGAACACCAGAGGAAGGTTCAAAAGTAGCTTGTTTTTAGACACTTTTTACTTCTTTCAAGCATATTTTCACTCAAGTTTTTCTTCCTCATTACAAGTACAAAAAACTTGCTTTCACTGGCAGATTTTTCTACTTATTATTACAAGTGAAAATATGTTTGAAACAAGTGAGAATGATCTAAAATCAAGTTGATTTTTTTGTGATGGGTCTCATTTTAAGTGTAAAGAGATTAGTTTTGACCAGAAATGAGACATTTTGACAAGAAATAAGACAAATATTCTTGGAAAGAATTTGAGTTTTTGCAGTGTAATCAGATTTTTCACTATCAGGCCACCGGGGTTTACATATAGGTTCATTCTACCAGTTATAGGATGTTATTATGGGATTCATAGCGTTACTAAATTCATGTTTCCAGCTCCTGAGGGAAACATCTGGCTCTTTTACTGCTACATACTCTATTCTGAAACACGTCTGAGATTGAGCCAACAGTAGAGACACAACAGAACTAAATCTTTACAACTAACAGAGAGTACATGCAACAATTCAAAGTGTATTTTGTGCTGGTATTAAAGAAACACAGTTATTGCAGCTTTAAGAGTTGTGGGAGGTTTGTGTGGTTACACAGCACAGAGCTGCAGCAGCAGTGAAACTTTCCAGCTTCAACAAGTCTTAACAGCAGATAAACTGAAGTGACTCCAGTTTGTTGTGTAACTGATGTCTCAGTCGGAATAAAACCAGCCTCCCAGTCCTCCAGTCCCCCAAAACTGGGTCACCACTAGAGTGTGTCTGCATGCATGTTCCCATCTGTTGTGGTGATCATTTTACATTTCACACATGGATTTACTCAGTGCTGATTGGTTGTCTGTATAGGTCAGACAGGTGCGGGGAACAACTGGGCAAAAGGTCACTACACTGAGGGGGCGGAGCTCGTGGACTCAGTCCTGGATGTAGTGAGGAAGGAGTGTGAGCACTGCGACTGTCTCCAGGTGAACAAGATGAATGGTTTTAAACTTTTGTATGTTTCTGAGGTAGAGCTGCTTGTAGGAGGCAGAAAGAATCTCATTGGTTCGGTTAATCCACTGTGGGTGGAGCTAAAGTACACCTTTCTTCTGTTATGTCTGAAATTGTAGGAACTACAAAATCTATAAATGTATCAATTAAATGAGTTATACAGGTTTCAGTATATTCTTGATTTTTTTAAAGGGATATTTCAACGTTTTGGCAAATTTGCCTATTTCCATAATCCCTATAGTCATAGCAGTAGGTTCATTACCTTTAATTGTCGGTGCAAGCTGTTTTTAGAACGATGGAGCAGAGCCGTGAGCTGCTCAGCTAACACTATGGAGGCAAACAGCATTTCCACATTTCCCTCATCAAACTAAATACACAATCCAACAACTCCACAACACTCTGGTGGACAAGTTGTGACCTGCACATTCACCACGCTCTGAAATAATAACGTATAATTATTTTACATTACGACACATGAAGCCAATACTCATAACTACTTGCGCTTTTGAAATCACTCCGCCCAGCAGCCATGTCTGGAATGAAGTTCCAGCTACGTATTTACCTTGAAAACAACTCCGTAATGTTACATTATTATTTCATAGCGTGGTGAATGTGCAGGTCACAACTTGTCCACCAGAGTGTTTTGGAGTTGTTGGATTGTGTATTTGATGAGTTTGATGAGGGGAAAGGCAGAAATAGCACGCGCCACACAGAGCTCACGTCTCTGCCCCGCCGATCTAGAAACAGGGACAACATAAGAATTATGGCAATAGGTGAATCTGCCAAAATGTTGAAATATACCTTTAAATAAAGGATGAAAAACTACTTCCTTATGCATAAATAATACGAAATATATACATAAACAAACAGATCAAAAATGACTGCATTGTTCCTCCATCTTCATCCCTGTTGTCTGTACAATGACAGAAATAAACAACTTCATCTTCCTCCCTCAGGGTTTCCAGCTGACTCACTCTCTGGGGGGCGGCACCGGCTCAGGCATGGGAACACTGCTGATCAGCAAGATCCGAGAGGAGTACCCCGACCGGATCATGAACACTTTCAGCGTCATGCCCTCACCTAAGGTATGAGGAGGCAACCCTGTTTGTTCCCTCTGTCTTGAGGTGTCATTTCTCTCTTTATTTAAAAAAAAAAAAAAAAAAAATTACAGAAAGAAGGTTACAGTTTTTCTCAATTGCTAAAACACTAAACCCTGTTGTCTGAACCAAATTCTCAGTTGCCTGAACCCACTGATTGAATCCATCACTCTTTTGGCAAAACCATCAGCACTTTTCACCTGTTTAGACACAACTTACCAACACATTTTCATTGTGACGCACCTGTGTTGCATAATGCTGAGCACAGGTGGCAAAAGTCAAACACAAGTAAAGCACAAGTTTCACCGGTTGAACACAACAACTCAAAACTGATCACACTGCCTGACCCAGTACGGAGAAATGATGCTGTGGCTGAGTTACAGTGTGCACTTCTCATTTGTATATTTTTGTACTTTATCTTTACGTAGACCTACTGCATACAAGTGCTAAATGCACAAGATTTCTTCTTTTTGTACTGTACAAGTGCTACGTGTAAAATGCACAGGATTTCTGTTTTTTGTACATTTTTTTTTTAGTACTATGTACAAGAGCTAAATGCACAGGTTTTTTTGTTTTGCAACATGCATTTATGGAGGGAGAGGAGGGGGAGAGGAAGAGGAGAAGGTGAGAGACGACAGAGTGAAGGAAGAGAGGATGAGGGAGGGAGGGATGAATGGGAAGAAAAAAGAAGAAGGAAGGAAAAGGGGATGAAATGGATATGGAGAGGGAAGGAGGAGGGTGAAAGAAAGGAAAGGAAAGAAGTGCTACAGTAAATGCACAGGTTTTTTGTTTTGCAACATGCATTTAGCTACAGTGAACAATAAACATTTATTTCTACAGCTTCATGTGCTGAGCATTGTGTTTTCTATCGATTGACTCGGGGCACGATTTGACAACATAGTTCAGTTCTGAGAACAGATTGAACGGTTTCAGGTGAAAGTTTGGTTTTGCAAGAAGAGTCTGAGGTTTTGTGAATGTAGCTTGAAAATTGAGGTTTGTGTTCACAGTTTAAAAAGGAGAGCAGCTTTCAAGAAATGTGTCTTAGCAATCGAGAAAAACTGTAATGGTAATGCTTTCACTTCTTGTCTTTGTCTTGTCCTCACGTCTGATCTTTTGGTGCTTCAGGTGTCGGACACGGTTGTGGAGCCCTACAACGCCACCCTGTCAGTCCACCAGCTGGTGGAGAACACAGACGAGACCTACTGCATCGACAACGAGGCTCTGTACGACATCTGCTTCCGCACTCTGAAACTCACCACGCCGACCTACGGAGACCTCAACCACCTGGTGTCGGCCACCATGAGCGGCGTCACCACCTCTCTCCGTTTCCCCGGTCAGCTCAACGCAGATCTCCGCAAGCTGGCCGTCAACATGGTGCCTTTCCCCAGACTCCACTTCTTCATGCCCGGGTTTGCTCCTCTGACGGCCCGGGGCAGCCAGCAGTACCGAGCCCTGACCGTCCCCGAGCTCACCCAGCAGATGTTCGACGCCCGGAACATGATGGCGGCGTGCGACCCTCGCCACGGCCGCTACCTGACCGTCGCCACCGTCTTCCGCGGCCCCATGTCCATGAAGGAGGTGGACGAGCAGATGCTGAACGTCCAGAACAAGAACAGCAGCTACTTCGTGGAGTGGATCCCCAACAACGTGAAGGTGGCCGTCTGCGACATCGCGCCCCGCGGCCTCAAGATGGCCGCCACCTTCATCGGCAACAGCACGGCCATCCAGGAGCTGTTCAAGAGGATCTCGGAGCAGTTTTCCGCCATGTTCCGCAGAAAGGCCTTCCTGCACTGGTTCACGGGCGAAGGCATGGACGAGATGGAGTTCACGGAGGCGGAGAGCAACATGAACGACCTGGTGTCCGAGTACCAGCAGTACCAGGAGGCCACCGCCAACGACGGCGAGGAGAACTTTGAGGACGAGGAGGACGAGATCAATGAGTAAGGAGACTGAACACGCCAGTTAAAGGTCTGAGAGAACACTGGTAGAGGGATCATGGAATATCAGAACATTAAAAACAGCCAGGTCCAGCTGCTCTCAAACAGTCAACAGTTCTAGCTTGGAGAACTGAATCTTTTGAAGTCAAAATAATTAAACCGCTACATACACGTGTTAAAATGAATATTTCTTGGGCACTGATCACAAATCAGAAAAAAATGGCCTCCGTGTCCCTCTAAAGGGAATAAGTTATTATTTTCTTAGTAGATTGCCGTGTTCATAAACCAAGCAGGACAAGCTTTTATTGCCAAATAACTCCATAACTTAAAGATGCAATTTAATCTACTTTTATTTGAGGGGATTCGTGCTCCAGAATGAGAAAATCTAATTACTCATGTCTCCCTCCCTCTAACTTGAATCAAATAGTCTCTGTCTAAACACAATGAAACTTTAACCACTGAGGCATCAGATCAGAACAAGTTATATGTGTCGGTGTTGAAGGTGACAAACGACCTGCCAGCCAAAACACAACGTGTTTGACAGTTGGTAGGATACAATCCTGGTTATAGAAACACACACACATAGGCATCAAACCTTTAAAAGTAGAAAGAGGAACAGGATCGTGTGTTTTCTATGCAGACACACAAAAGTCAGAAAATCCCGATCAACACTGTTTGTATTGTATTGTGTTTAAGTGTTTGTTGTTCTCAAACTGTGACATTTGTACATGTGAGCACTGTGTGAGTGTCTGAAGTGAGGTTGAAATAAAAGCTTCTTTCAAGGCCTTAACGTGTTGTCTACTGTCTGCTGTGTTTGTGTGTTCTTCATCTGTACTGTGTGTTATGTACTAAAAGACCTGTCCCCACTGCTGTGTGTTGATGTTAAACATGAAATGTCATGCAATGCCTCTGGCATTTCTTTGTTCCATCATCCTAGAAGTTTTGTAGAGTTACATTAGTTTTAGCAGTTTACTTATCAGGCTGGAGAACATGGGAGTCCAGTAGCAAATTTCACTAAAACCTTCGATCGAGATGACGTGGCTTTAGGGATGTAACCTGCTGGTCCACCTTTGAACATGACCCCACAGGACTGAATTAATGCATTAATCAAAAATGTAATCTCCTTGGATGACATCAACAACCTGGCTACGCCCTAAGTTGTTGTTCTGACATGAGGGAGTTTTCTGTCAGTTCTCCAAGTCAGATACTTTTTATATTGACATCATTTTCTAGCACCGCAATCAGGTCAACGTCTGGTTTAAGACCAACAACCTTTGAATTGGCTGATGAGAAGAAAAAATAAGAAGCTATTGAGAACCTCAACCCCAGCCAGTTTAGTGCCTTTTAGTGAATGTTATCATGCTAACATTCAATGAAAAGCAGCTATAGTCATGTAAATAGTTCCTTGTATTTTGGTGATAATATTTCATTTCCTTATGCTTTGCTATACTTTGAAATATCACAATTGAAACTGTCTGAAAAGACTTTGAACACAACTTTGTTCTGTAACATCAAATATCAAAAGTAGGTGCTGGAGATTATGAGATCAGTTCCTTTATAACTAACTCTAACACATATTTAATTATTTATTTATTCTGAAAAAAAACAACAAAAAAACATGTTGATTTGCTGAAAGGCTCTGACAAAGTATTGTTTCAACAGTAGGCTACCCACGGTCAGCTGAATGCCTTAAACGGAGAGTAAACATGAAGTTGTGTTGAGGTCATGAACTCACCTCACTGACCTGACAATGCAGCTCATCAGACAGAGAGAGAAGCCGTCAACAGCCTGCTAATCTCCCCGCTGCAGCGCTGTGTGTGAGAGTTGATTTCCCAGCAGTTCTGTTTGTGTAGTGGATTAGGAGGCGAGCGGCAGCAGCAGCGCTCGCTGCCACAGACAAAAGTGCTTGGCTCATGTCTGTGGGCCTGAGCTGATGTCTGTGGATCTATTCTCCATCTGTGGCTCTTTGTATCTGATTCTCTGCCACATGTTCAGTACACTCATGCTGTGCAGCTGCCAGTCGACATAGCACTGTTGTTGCTATGGTTACACCACACGTAATATAGGCCTACCAAATATAGATACTGTCCCTTCATCACAGGTCTGATTTGGTTAGAGTCTAACAAAGTGTATGTCACTGACAGTGTGTGTGTGTGTATATATGTGTGTGTTAATTCCTTTTTGTGCAAACTAAGTACATTTGCTCAGCACAGGTAGCCTACAGTGTTGATGCACCTGACCTTCACTAAGAATTTGTTTAACATAGAGAGACATAATGTAAATATCACTCTGGCATTTACAATGACTTCAGAAAACACTTCAAATCATCTTCGATTTTCCATTTACAACAGTTTTCAGAAACTTCCTGGTTACTCTGAGTTGAGTCTTGACCTTGAAAGTCCACTTGTGGCGAGCTAAACTGATTGGACAAAGTTTAGATGACACATAGGCTATGTCACCTACAGGTCAGGAGAAAGACATAAAGTCTCCTGTACTGTCTAGACCTCAACCTGAGTGAAAACAGAGTAAAGGGTCTTGGTCAGGGTGGAAACCAAAAGACAGTGCACCTCATCATCAGGCCTTAACTGTAGAGAGACAGGACAGAGGACACAGACTGTCTGCTGAAGACAAAAACTGAACTCCAAACACTATACAGTATTCAACGATGTCTACCATGTGCATGGTAGTGGCAGCATTCAGCTCCAGAATGGAGGAAAGAATAAATGTAAATCCTACCACAGGAACTTTCAGCAAAGTGTAACTGGGTGTAAAGTGATGAGCAAAGGGGGAGGATGAAATGAACAATTATATATTTATCATTTTAATATGAAGTATACAACACATTTAAGTGAAGTCCCTGTGATCAAAGCCTCTCCAGGTAAAGCAGCGTCTCAGTGTTAGGATACTTTATGTATTCTTATAGATGGAACTACAACAGTATTTAAAGGAATGAGATCAGTAACTAGAGGGTTGTGATGGTTCAAGGTGAAACGTTGTGACTGTTGTCTCTCCAACAGGGACTGGGACATAGAACAGAGGTATGACGAGCCAGTCAGAGAGCAGGAGGACAACCTACACCCAATCAGCTGAAGGCAGAGGCGGGTCATCTAAAAACAGCAGTAACGTTTTCTGATTTTTGAATAAGCAGTGTTGATCCAGGAGCAGTGACTGTGTCTAGAGTCCAGATCTTAAGACCAGAGTGTTTTTTTCTTCTTCTTCTTTTCAATGTTCCTTGATTACAATGTAAAACAAACTAATAAAGAACGACTCCTAGAAAGATTCTGATTTCCTTCCATGTTCAGTCATTAAATGTGACAGTTGGTGCTCAGGAGTTCTGACCTCTACAGCTCAAGTCTGGAAAGTGCAGCAACATGACACTAAAACAGAACAAACAATATCAACAACAATTGATATGATAATGTTGTTGCTGTCCAGTTACATTGTGGGAGACATTGTTTTTTCCCCTACATATTTAAAGGGATAGTTCACCCAAAATTCAAATTTCACTCATTATCTACTCACCCTCATGTCGACTAAGAGCTGTGAGAATTTTCAGAGTCCTCCGTTCCTTCTCTGAGTTAAGGTGGGGTCCGTGCAGCAGTATTTGCCCATATAATGGTTGTCAATGGATACCAACTTTCTTCATAACAAAAAGACACACCAAAAAACATCCAAATACCTCCATACTGCTCGTCTGTAATGTCCCTCTTGAATTGAAGCCCCGACATGAGAAATTGTTCCGTCGGTCAGTGCAAATCACGCAAGATTTGCACGGACACAGGAAGAGCAGTGAACTGAGACACTGGGAGCTTCTGCTACAAACAAGCTTAAAATATAGACTTTTTAAAATTTTTTCGAACAATTTCTCATGTCGGGACTTCAATACACGAGGGACATTACAGACGAGCAGTAAAGGTACTTTATTAGTCACATATACAGCTAGTACAGTGAAATTCTTTCTCTGCATTTAACCCATCCCTGAGGAGCAGTGGGCAGCCACGGTGCAGCGCCCGGGGACCAACTCCAGATTATGAGCCAGTGCCTTTGGTCAGGGGCGCTGACTGGAGGATTAACCTAGCCGACATGTTTTTAGTGGTGGGGGAAACCGGAGCACCCGGAGGAAACCCACGCAGACACGGGGAGAACATGCAAACTCCACACAGAAAGGCCCTGGGCGGCCCGGGATTCGAACCCAGGACCTTCTTGCTGTGAAGCAACAGTGCTAACCACTGTGCCACCGTGCCGCCCGTATGTAGTATGGAGGTATTTGGATGTTTTTTGGACGAAGAAAGTTGGTATCCATTCACAACCATTACAGTATATGGACAAATACTGCAGCGCTGACCCCCCCGTAACTCAGAGAAGCAACGGAGGACTCTGAAAATTCTCACAGCTCTTAGTTGACATGAGGGTGAGTAGATAATGAGTGAAATTTGAATTTTGGGTGAACTATCCCTTTAAGGCAGAATTTCTGTCCTGTCCTGTGCATCCTTTCCTCCACATTTTCCCTCCTCCCTGTCTTTTCTTCTCATGCCACAAATCCATGATGTTATGGAGTGGCCACTAGGTGGTGCTGCAACACAACACCATGTCCACAGGGGAGGGAGCAGTCTGGATGAGTGTGAACATTTTATTGCCAATGAAACCACTCTCATGAATTCAGCCAGTGCTTCAAGGGCAGGTGGAGTGTGTGTGTGTGTGTGTGTGTGTGTGTGTGTGTGCGTGTACTTGCAAATACCTCCAATGCAAAAGCTTGCATGTTCCCCAGTTAATTATCCCACATCCCTCCTGATTTAATGAGCATGACGAGCTGTCTTAGTTTCCTCCACTGCAAAACATATTCACCTCAAACTAAACTGGTGAAAACATAAAGGTGAAAATGTTCCAGACGTTGCGCTAAGCCGGCAACTTTTCCTAGAGTGCTTCAGTGGATTAAGATACCTGGTTAGATAAGCAGCTGCACCTAACAAGTGACCTGCGGTAATTGGCCGGGCTAACGAGGAGCCTGTGATAAGGGGCCGGCCGTACCACGGTGGCTCAGATGAGATAATGTTAACGAGAACGCTGCTCTCTGATCGACTGCCAAAATGCTGCAGAGAGGAAGAGCTCGCTATTTCCACATGGTTTAATTGGCAATTACAGACACAGAGAAGCTGCTCTGCTGGGACGGGGTGAGAGCCGGAGACACAGCTGCAGTCTCTGGTCCTGGGTCTGGTCTCCTCTGTTATCCTGTCAGTCACCGCTCAGGTCCTTAAATCCAAGTCAGTCACAGTCACAGTTATGTGTATTTTGAAGCTTCTTGGTAAATTGTATGTTTCCTTTATATCAAACTAACTTTCCAGCCTGATATGAACTGTCTCAGTAGAGTTTAAAGCAGAAGTAAGCGATCCGGTGGTTTTGTCTAACTTCCTGTCAGCAGATGGAGTTAGCAGTCCCCGCCCTCGTCCCTACGTCGCCACATTCACGTGCATCCCATGGCTGCACACACAGAGAGGACCGCCCCTTTATGCCGTTCTCTCTCCTCATTGGATAAAGGTTGTAGGATACAAGGAAAGTTTTCTCCTGGGCTTACAGCAGAGCAGAGTGACTGACAGACCCGTGTTTCAGACCAAACACTCTATAGAAGTGATTGCTGTCGGAAGATACAACTATTTAAGACTTATATTAACACAAACATTCTGCTTACTTCTGCTTTAAGTATATTTTTGGGGCTTGTTTTTGCCTTTATTACAGTTGGGAGAGAGGACTGTAGCCTCAGCATGGGGCAGCCGCTCAACCCACGGCGCCACACGGCGCCCCAATCATTTTATAAGATTACCACAAAGTTTGGCTTGCTTTTAGAAGTTTTGCTGTGACTCAGACTGAGGAGGACAAGCACCTGTTTCAGTTTAGACTCTGACATTACTAACTCTGTGTCTTTTACACTGTTGAACCAGTGAAAGCATAGTGTGTGCTATAAAATGGCACTTGTATTGCTTTCTTTTTTGTTGTTATTTGTTGTTGCTTTCTCCTATTGTTGTTGATTTATTTCTGAATGTATGTATATTTCTTGGGGAGGTGCTTTTTATAAGCCCATATCGGGTTTTTTAACCTCTCCCGCACTTACAATTCTTGTTTCATTTCTGTTTTTTGTAATTGTCTTTTATTATGGTGCAAATAAATAAATACAAAGCAACCAAACAACATCTGACACAGTAGAATTAAGCTGGTGGAGACCAAACACAGAGCCAGAAGAGAGGCAGCCATGGACTGAGGTTCATCAGGTGGAGACAAACATCACAGCACATGTGAGTGAGGTTTTCAGTGAGTTTATCTAAAAGTAGCTACTTGACTTGGACTCTGGGGGTGACAACATGTGGTCAGGTTCTGTAGAGATGAACTGCCCTCTAGTGGCCAAAAGTCTTTAACTGCTGCTTTATTATTGTATCATCTGCATTATTAATCAGTGTGGTATGTGTTCTCCCTCAGACTCTAACATTACACACACGGAGTTCAGTGCAGTTTAAAAAACACTTGTCATCCCCGAAGACATTGAACTCCCCATGCAGCGGCTGTCACAGCGGCTGCTGCTCTTTAAGTTTGTAGGACTTTATTGGCATTTTTACAAATAGGGCAATTACCAACATGCCTTAGGCCCTTTAAGCTGCTGTTATTGGAGCGCTCACCATGTATAGCAGTGGAGTGAGGAGGAGAGGGTGGGGGTGGAGGGGGTAAGGAAAGAAGGAACAAAGTGAGATAAATGGGGGAGAGCTTTTAATTTGGCAAGGCTCAGTGAAGCTGCATGTGGGGACTGAACCTTCACAGAGACTTGCTGCCGTGGTAACGGGGTAAAGAGAGTGAGAGAGAGAGGGAAGGAGTGAGAGAGGTACAGTAGCGTGTAAATATAAAGAAGGGGGAGAGTCGAGGGGGGGCAGGGGGTGTCTCACCAGTTTGAGAGGAGGGACGCCAGAGAAACCGCCTCCCCTGAGGACACACACACACTCACTAACACACACACACACACACACACACACACACACACATGCACGCACACACACACACACTGTGGGGAAGAAAGGAAAGGGAAAGGAAAAAGCAGTGAGTGCAGCAGACTGAACAGGGAAGGAAGGAAGAGGAATGGAGCTGAACAGAGCAGTCTGAGCGTGACACACACACACACACACAAACACATACACCACACACACAGTGAGGAGCGTCAGGCGGAGGCAGAGCGAGGCGGCAGCAGCAGCAGGAGTGTGTGTGTGGAGAAACCAGAGCCGCTGAAACAGCAGACGTCTGCTGGAGCGGCGGCGGCTGCCTGACAGTCCAGGATCAGGGCTCACTGAAGGTTTTACAGCTCTGATCCTCAGCTGGATGGAAAAGTTGATCTGCTGAAGCATCCTGGACCTGCTGGACCGAGACCTGCTCCTCCAGCTGCTCTCAGGTTTCTGATGAAGGATCACTCAGTGTAGCACATGGAGAAGTTCAGTCATCTGGACCACAGACCTGCTGATGCTGCTTCAGGTCATTTAAGAGGATTTCATGGCATTTAATGTTCCTGGCACCCGAAGGAGACACAGACTGGACTGGAGGATCACAAACATTGATCATTTTGTTCCATAGGAGGTTTTTTCAGATCTGGACTCACAGGCAGTGGGATTACAACAAGGTTTTTTTTTTAATTCTTCAACCCACTGGAGATGTTTAGTATTTTTGTAGACCACCTGCAGACCGGCTCAAAGCAGCTGCTGCAGCCTTAAATCCCAGTTCTCAAGTTTATCATCATCTCTTCAAAGGCAGCAGTTTTGTGAATTAAACCTGAATCCTGTTTTTTTTTTTAGTTAATCATCCCCTGAAACTGAATTATGTCTGAAGTTGTGGAGTGTAACAAGTCTGTGAATGCTGCTTTTAGAGCAGGATAACAAACATCTATCATTTCACACTCAAAAAAGGGAGAAGCCAAAAGTTTGAGTTGAGTTTTTGATTATCACCTCAAAGAAAAACCGGACCTCTGAGGAACTGTCTGACATCTGGATCTGTGAGACATCAACTCATGGGCTTGCATCTTTGTGAATGGTAAGCTGTAAAATTTCACACTTTGCCATGTATAGTCCAAATCAAACACTCTGCTTATGTAAACAGAACCTTGAAAAGAAACTGAAGTTGACAGCTTGATAAAAATCCTTTCAGATTTCCACCTCTAACAGGCCACTCTCAGACCTGTAGGAGTCTCCATCACAAAACCTGTTTTAATTCTGTAAGTTAGAACAGTCATTTAACCCCTTCCTCTTCAGCATCTCTTGAGACTTCTGTAAGAACATCTGCTCCATCCTCCTGTGAGACTGCGAGGAGTTAACGGCGGCGCTCTGAGCCGTGGCTCCAGTCCGGAGGACTTGAAGTCTTGAGGACTGTCTGCTTTGAATTTGTGAGAAAGTAAAATGTGCCAGTGAGGAGCAGCTAAATGCAGCGATTTGAGACTGGTGCTTCAGGTTCTGGAGAGTTTGTCGGCAGCTCGTCACATCTGAGCGACAACCATCAGAGTTTGATGTGAGAGTTCTATTCATTTGCTGCTTGATAATGAAACACAGGAACTTGTTTTTCATGAAAAGGACCCTGTGCAGCCCCTTATAATTAGGGGACAAATTGTAGAGGTAGTAGACAAGTTCAAATATCTAGGTACATATATTGATTGTAACCTAAATTTCAGTGAAAACACAGACTATATATTTAAAACCTGTAACCAACGTCTCCATCTACTGCGCAAGCTCAACTCCTTTAGAGTGAGTGAGCACATTATGGAAACAGTTTATAAGAACCTGATAGAGGGCATTCTAACTTTTAACATGGCAATGTGGTATGGTAATCTAAACATTAAAGGAAGAAGCAAGCTGCAGAGAATAGTAAACCTCGCCTCAAACATCATAGGGACAAGACAGAAACAATTAAGTTGTATGTACGAGGAAGTGCTTAGGAAAAAAGCTGTGAAAATAGCAAACGATCCCTCTCATCCACTCAATAGGCAGTTTGAACTTCTTCCCTCTGGTCGACGTTACAAAGTACCAAGGGCAAATCCTAATATTTTTTAAAAATTCCTTTATTCCTAATGCAATTGGGGCACTGAACACCATGTTGATGTGTTGTAATGTAACTGCCACTGCTGTCCTGCCTTTTGCCCTGAAGATGTCTGTGTGGAAGTGTTGTTGCTGTTGTTGTTGTTGTTGTTGTTGCTTGTTTTCCACACCGTGGACAATAAATGAAACTAACTAACTAACTAACTAAATACAGACAAACAGACCTGCTCACGTTTCCACTCACTGTCCAGTTGTCCAGGTGTCTATCTGACCGTATAAATAGCAGCTATCTAGTTTTATCTCCTGGGAACACTTTGAGAAACAGCTGCAGCAGCTCTCACTTCCTCACCACCCACATTCCCATCAACAAGAGACCAATGCTGATATTTTAAGAAGATGACTGAGTGACCATCTCCTGGTTTTCCTTCCTTTAGGATTTTGGGACTTCTAATTTCTTCATCTGGGGAGTCTTGGAGGACAGACAGCGCTCGGCAGCAGCTCCGCTCTGCTGACTTCTGGCAAGTATCTGCCTTCTCCAAAGTGGTAGCTGTGGTTTGTCATTTTTTCTTCCCCTTTCAGTTCATGGTTTGGATGCTTCAGTGAAAGGAACCACAACCACAGGAGGAAATTGTAATAAAGGCTAAATAATTGGAAGGGTTTGTGAATGTCTGAAAACAGGAACTGAGGGACACCAGACTACTGAGACGTCTCTGTGTTAGAGGAAGCAGATAAAACCAGACCAGTCACTGACACGATCTCTCTTTAGAATCTACAAGACTGAGAGTCTCGTCTGACCGTGCAAAATGAGAAGATAATTATCTTTTTCAACATGAAACGAGACAGCTGTCAGAGAGGCTGCGTTGAACTTTGGGAAACAGATGGTGTTTTAGTTTAGTCTCCTCTAACTCTGCAAGACTCAAGTCTTTCTGTCGACAAGCTGAGAATCCGAAAGGTGTAAAAATAAAAAATTCTACAATTTCAAGAGTTTAGCAAAAGTTTGTTTATCAGTTCTTACTTAAAAGAGTTTAAATTGTTTTTTTTAAAGTCCATGGAATGTTTTTCCCTGTTCACAACTCTTTCAGGAACCAGAGCAGTAAAAAGTCTTTGACTGAAACCAACAGAATTTTCTCTATTTTCTGACATCAAGGAAACTTTCCTGCATCTATTTTCCTTTTAAGGTGCTCATTAAAAAGCTGCAGCTCTGCACAGCTCTCAGTCATTTTGAAGGTAGATCTCTGAAAATTCTCAGGGAGGTTTTCCTCTGTGTGGAAGGACTTGTGTGTATGTGTGGGTTAAAGTGCATGAGAGTGTATTTTCACAGCAAGCATACTGCTAGAGAAACCGTTTGTGTGTGCGGTTGTGTGCATTCTCATGTTTCCATGCAAGTGTGTGTACAATGCTGGTCGTATATTAAGAGTATTGTGTATGTGTATGTGTGTGTGTGTGTGTCCAGATGCCACGCAGACGGGGCCACAGCCACATCACACTGCCCTCTGGTGACTCGGCCGCTCCTCAGTTATTTCCTGTTGCTCAACATTTGTTGACGCGCTGTGAGAAGATAAATCAGCCAGTTTCAGCATGAAACAACAAAACCTCTGGATTTTTCTTGTGGAAACAGCGCGGAGCCAAGATGGAGGTCAGGGCAGCTCCGGAACGCACCACTCTGATGGGATGAGCATGAACTGCAGTCTTCTCCTACTTCTTCTGTCTTAAAGCAGTTGGACTCTGGTTTCCATGGACGGGGACAAAGACAACGGCCTGAAGGACGCAGCTCTGGGATTACAACAGTGATTCTGAATTTCTGCAAAGGAGCATGGGAGTTCTGGAGGCACGACCGGCCAATGAGAACCTACTTCCAAAGCTGGAGTTGCAAAATATGCTGATGATGGAACTTATTACCTATTAGAACAAATTAACTTTTTTTTTTTATTAAACAGCATCTAAATTTAGTTTTCAGCAGAGTGTTCAGCAACTATTCAGAAGAGCTCAGGCAGAGGAGGATTTTGTGTGAACACTGAGGTCATGCTCCCTGGAGGACTAGTATCGGGTGGAGGGGCTCGCGGCGGCGGCGGCGGCGGGGGCAGGTTGTGCCTGCTCCGGTGGCTGGGGCTCCGGCTCTGGTCCCGTCGTGGGACCCTGGTCTTCGCTCTGCTCTGGTTCGGCTCCTGGTTGTTCCTGAACGGCCTGGTCCTGGTCCACAGGAGCATCATGTCCGACTACTGCACCGACGACAAGAGCAAGAGGATCCTGCAGAGACTGGTGAGTCATACGATCAGCTGATAGTAGTTATTAAATGGGCTCCAACAGGGCAGCTGATAATGATTCAGAGTTAAAAGGCTTATTACATGTGATTTAATGACCCCTGAAATTATACATGATTGACAGACTGATTAAATTCCAGTTCCAGTTTTTCCTCTCAAGTTGCATTGAACATGTTCAGCCCAGTTCGTGGCACATTGGACTGATATGGAAACTAAGACTGTGTCTCGTGACTGTGTGAAAGTGGGACAGATTTTCTTATTGATTGACTGATGTTGCTGACGTTCAGTTGATGACAGCTCCACTCATGTATCTGTCAATAAATAACAGTCCACCCAAGTCTAAACATCATTACTTGGCTATCAACAAATGACTGTTCTGCAACACCTTTACTGAAATTTCTGGAGCTTAAAAAATATTTCATTCGATGGTTTTTCATTGTTCCTTGTTATCAGTTTTTTTTTTCATTAGATGATTTAAGAGTGGGCCCTGTGTTGTTTTGAGAAACATTAGTGTAAACTGAGAGGGGCCAATCTTTGTTCTTCTCTCTTTTTATTCTTTAAATTGTTTTCACCCTCGGGGGCCTCTGTCCATTAGATCAAGTTCTGAGCACATTACCGCTGGACTGTTTCCCTCCTGATCCTGCTATTTACTGAATCAAATCAAGATGTTGTGCTGTGCAATTCCTGTTATCAATGCACCGATCGACCTCGAATGCATCACCGTTATGATTGCGGGTTTTTGTTTTTGCAAGTTTCAAGTTCCACACATTGATTTGTCTGGAAGGAAGGAAGCTAGTCAGAGGGATGATGTGTGATTGGGAGAGCTGTCTGCAGGAATGTGACATAATTACAGTTAATGGGGCTAAGACGTGCAGAAGCTTCACTCCTGCCCCCTGACATCTCTGCAGAGCTGTTTACAGCCCAAACACTTGTCTGTCTTTTATCCCGCTGCTCTGTCAAGTCCTCAGCTTCCCCCAGAATATGTGGTGTGAAGGAGGATCTGCCGCTCTCATCGACTGTCTCTGCGAATCGCGCCGCTGCTCATCAATCAGCCGTTTACAGTAAACAGGCAGACAGGGTGGAGATAAACGGCCAGAGGTCAATAGCTTTTAATGGGCCTGCTGTCTTATCCTCCGCTGCATCTATTGGTGCACTGTGGGTAAACACTGATAACAAGACACTCTCTCCTCTCTTTTTCTTGTTCTGGTTCGACCGCCCCTCCGCTTTATGAAGCAGCTCTCGTACAGTCTCACATCTCTCTTCTTCCTTCCTTGTCCTCTCCTGCGCTTCATTCTGCTATAAATGGTTTTAATGGCACAGATGACTCAACAGAGAGTCAGCCCTGTGTGAGCGCAGCTGTTTGTAAAACTGAGGCTGGAGTGCAGTGGATGAGCAGCGGGCAGCTGAAGACTAGTGACCAGGCTGTGGTGCACTTTAATCTCATTTCTCTCAGTTACTGTGTTTACGTTCTGTCATTGTCTTTATGACAGTGATGGAATTCTGCTGTTTGAGATGATTACTGTGAACTTGAGTTTTGTTTGTTGCTTACTCAGTGAACACACAGACACACGGCAACAGAACCTCAAGAATCCAGAGACACTGTTGGATCATATCTGGACATTTCATGATGTCACATCTTAAAACAGTGTGATCAGGATGTTTGAAATACCTGGGCAACCACATCTCAACAGAGACAAGCTGAACAGTTCTTCAAGTGGTGTGTTGATACTCTGCCAAAAACTTAGGCTACGTCACTGTGACATTTTCAGTAACACTTTACAATAAAGTACACAAATTTAGAGTAGTTACTGAGGAACTAATGAGGACCTAATAAGAAACGAATGAGGAGCAAATGAGTAGCTACTGAGGAACTTAGGTACACAAAATTAGAGTAGTTACTCATTTTGATGTCTCACTTTACTTTAGGGTACACAAAAAGGGTAACTAATGATTAAGTAATAGTTAGTTCCTCATGTGTTCCTCAGTAAAGTAATTACTTTTTGTACCTTAATTCCTCACTAACTACTCATTATTTGTCATTATACATTGTAAAACGTTACCACATTTTCATTTTAAAGTGAAATGATCTACATACAACAACCCAGACAAACTATTAACAGGTAGCAGCTAATTAGCCACATAAATAAGAAAGTTGTAGCATTCAATTGAATAACAGCTGCAGCAAAGACAACAAGGTCAATACCACTGTCTGATTCTTTAACATACTGTGTTCACCACTGGTAGTGGCGGGTAATGAGGCCCGATCAGACGGGACCGTGGGTGGTTCAAAGTCTTTGAGGCTCTTGAAAACTCAGACGGCTGGAGTTTTGGAGTTTTAAAATGAAAAGATTGTGGTGAGGATGTAGCCTGAGACTTCTGGAAACACTGCTCGACCTGTTTTACTGTAAAACGTCCAAGCAAAACTGAGACCTTTGGAAACAATGAGGTTGTTGTCTTTGCTTGTCATAAATATTGTTAAAGGGACATTGTGTAACTTCTCCTGTTATCTATTCACGAAAATCGATTATTTGGTTCAAAAGTCTGTTTTTCATTAATCAGTAATCCCCCCATCAACAAAGTGAAGTGTTCCTTTCAGCTCTGAATGAGCCGTTCATATCATTCATATCTCCATGGAGCGGGTAAGCTCGGTGCTGCTGCCATGTGGTGTCTCCATGTTTTTACGTTCAGTGGCAGCGTGACGGTAGGTAACCACGGAAACTCAGCGGAGACACCGGAGCTGTCGGCTCAGGTGGAGGTGGCGTCTGTGAAAAGTCACCGCGGTAACGCAGTGAGGAGGAATGGAGCGTTACACTGATGCTGCATTCACCTGCAGTCGGGCAGACGGCCGTCGCTAACAAACCAGATGTCATTTTAGTCACAGAAGTCCAGAGAAAGACAGTAAAACGTGGGTCAGGTCAACAATACCACATCGCCATGACAACATATTGTCACGTGTATTGTTTTGCCTGGTGCTGACGGACCACTTGTTTACATAGAGGCTTGTTTATGCCGTTACCTGCAGCGGCTGTCGTCCATCTGCCGTCTGCCCAATTTCACGTGAATGCAGCATGAAGAATACCATTGAGTTGCTTGCGATATACAACCGCAACGCTAGATTGGAGTAATTTCTATGCATTGTACCTTTAAGAAAAAAGGGGTGGTGTGGACACTGCCTCTGTTCCTTTTTAATACCCCCCTACCCCCACCCACCACCACAGGTTTAATGAATCGTCTGAAAACTCCTGGTCTGGAAACATTTTCTCCTCCTTAACTTTTGTTTTTCTTCGCTCCCTAAAGAAAAATGATGTGGGCACATTTCAAGTCCATAATGGAATATGGCAACACAGACGCTGTGCTGTTGTTATTGTTAAACACACAGAGGAAATCCATTTTCCACCACAGGGGCAGTGATGTCACCCTCCTCCCCTCCTTGTGATAGTCAGACATCCAAAGTGGAAACTGATGAAATCCCAAATAAACACGGATCCAAAGTCAACAAACGGTGCGTGTGTGCTGGAGTAACGCTGATCTTTTGCTCTATCCATCATGCTGCTTCTCAGCTCTCAGAGGTGCAGCTCCAGTGACATGTTGACTGTGAGCAACAAGAGGTTTAGAGTTTCCAGGAGCTGGTGCATCTCCTCAGTCACACAGAGAGACAGCGCTAATGTGGGACAGATGCAGTTCTGCTGCTCCGTAAATCTTTTCGGCTAATCCTTTTAAAAATGTGGAGATTGAACAATAAAACCTCGCGCTGTGTTTGCTGACTGACAGGTAATCCCGCTGTTGCCGCTCACATTTCTCAGTGATTGTGGTTCAGGCTTGTCTTAACTGCTTCAGGTGTTGCAGTGACATGAGCAGCAGCCTGTCAGTCCTCTGCTCCTCTCCCCCCCCGCCTCCTGTGAGATCCGCTTCCATTCTCAAACCTTTCAACCCGGCTTTGAATTAACGGATTTGACTGTGAATGCGGTGAAACTTTTTTTCACAGAGTACTTGAGGCTCTGTGACACGTTAACTCTGTGGGGTTGAGTGAAAGATTAGATCTTTGTTTGGATTTAGATACAGTACATGTAATAAATCAAATGAAATAGAAAGAAACCTGAACCCATCAGGAGGCAGTTATAATAGAGTGAAGTAGAGAAAGACCTCATTTAGAAAACCTTTGCAGAATGTTTCTACTATAAATGTACATGTGCAACAAAGCTGAATACTGCACACACGAGAAAGGAATCAGATGTGCACACACATACACACACGCACACACCTCCAGGCAATTTCCCCTTTATTAAATCATAATCAACTCGGAGATGTGTGCACTTGGAACCACCTCATAATCCACCCTCCATATGCACACTCTCAACCATAAATGGTCAATGAAGCAATGCATGAATGCTCATGCATATAAATGACCCTGTTGATCAGTGGTTCTTTATATAATGAATCATAGTGACGAGTGATAGGTCAGTGGAAAAGAAGGATTTATTGATACTGATTGATTGCTGATTACGTTTCGGAAACTGGACACTGTGGAAAATTGCCTTATGATGTCAGCCTGTTCTCCCACAGTCTGTGGAGGGAACTTGATGTACTGGCTATTCAGTTTAATAAGTCCATCCAAATCTGCAGAGAGGCTGTGATCTTCCAGACCAAGGAGAGAATTTAACAGAATAACAAAATTCACACAAAGGGTTGTGTTTTTATGGATGTCTTGACCTTTGTGTCCTTGTTTTTACATATTTTAATGGCTGAGGTCCTTTCAACATCACACTGGAGGACTACAGTTTGGCTAATTGTTCATTAGTGTGTGTACTGTCCTCTAAATAAATAAATAAGGGCGTAAGCATTATAGTTTTCATATCAAACATATACTGTCCCTGTACCTTTTCCCGCTGGTAACAGCTGGTCAACAAAAATCCTTGAGGTAAGCACCTATATCTGCGCTGTGTTCTGTCAGATCAGTCTGTCTAGTACTGGGCCCAGTTCTGCTCATAGATAAATGTCCTCTTACCCAGTCATCATCATGGACCAGAACAGCACTGTGCTCCCTCTGATTCCTCTGTTCAAATGGTCTCCAGGCAGCAACAGGGGATCCATCATGCTGCATTAGTGTCACTACTGGATGTCTATCAGGCTGATTGATTCACACCCTGCCAAGGGCAACAATCAGTGGTAGCCCCTCCCACACCCTGGCATAACATTCAAAACAGGAAATCTGGTCAGTGAACACAATTTATTAAAGGTATATTACCCCCATCTAGCGGTGCGGTTGCATATCAGAACGTATTCTTGATGTTGCATTCAGGTGAAATGGGGCAGACGTCAGACAGACAACAGACGCTGCATGTAACAGGATAAACAAGCCTCTATGTAAACAAGTGGTCCGCCAGCACGAGGCAAAACAATACAGGCCTGACAACATGTTGTCATGGTGATGTCTTATTGTTAACCTGACCCACGTTTTACCGTCTTTCTCTGGTGGAGTAAAATGACATCCGGTTGGTTTGCCGACGGCCGTCTGCCTGACTGCACCTGAATGCAACACCAGTGCCTCCGTCCTTCCTCACACTACACAGTGGTGACAGTTTTAACAGGCAGAGCCCACAGCTCCACTGAGTTTCTATGGTTACGGTCACGCTGCCTCTCAACGTAAAAAATGGCGATGCAACATGGCCGCCTCGGTTCGGTGCGTCACCCACTTATGTATTTGTAACGACTTGTAACAACTCATTCTAAGGTACCAGAAAGCTTTCATTTGTATGCGGGTGTGATTCCACTTCAGTGAAATACGGATTTATGAAAGACAGATTTGATTTTTGCTAATAAAATAAGTTACACACTGGGGCTTTAAATGATGTAGTGTTTCTAGTGCACTCTGTTGGCTAGACAACACAGCACACACAGTAACAAAAATGGTGAATTCTGTCCTACACACACATCTGATTACATATCTATGTGTCGGCCACTCTCTGGTTGACACCAGTGGTTTTCAGTGAGCTGTTTGAACAGCTGCTGGGGGGAATGCTGTGTAATTTGATCTGTGCATTCACACTCCCCAGAGGATGCACCGTGGTAACTGTGTTGATGGTCTGACTTTGCATCTAGCGCCACCCTCAAGACACAGCAGTGTGGGAATGGTGTGATGGGTTATAACGGAAAACTGGCGAGATGCTGAGCATTAGGGAGCTTTGTGTTTGGATTATAATGATGGATTCTGCAGGGATAAGCTTTAAGTAAATGATCATTAAATGGCTTTAGGGGATCATTCTGGTTATTACAACAGTCAGGTCATTGTAGTACATGATTAAAACTCAGTGTGGTTGTTTATTTGTTCACTGTGAAGAATGGTGGTGGGATAAAGATAAAAATACACTCTTGGGAAACTGGGCTTGGTGTCCATTCATCTCTGACATTTCGGTATGAAAACAAACCGTCTTATTTTGGGCTCCAGCGGAGAAAATCCTCCGGAGAAGTGGTAGCTTTCTCTCATCGTGTGACTCAAACTCTGCCGCCTGGTTTTGTGATGATAGTGAGTTCCTGACGTCTTCCTGCCCTCAGGCTTTTCTGTCCCGCACTGTAGAATAAATGAATTTGTGTTGCTGGAGCAGCTTGGTCACAAACACACCTCTCTGTCCTCCACGACCCCGTCCGTCCTTCTTGCAACATGCAGCTTTGCAGCGTGGAAAACTGAGAGGATTTTTCTTTATTAGAAAACACATCAAAGAGGAGCCTTCAGCCCCCTCCACCCCCTCCACACACACACTTTGCTGCTATGTCGATATTGCAACATCAAACACAGTTATAATGTAGAATTCATGTCCATGTCCATCTCAATCCTGAATATTTCTTCTTCATGCCAAGGTTTCTGTGAGAGAGATATTGATAAAGATGAAGGGTGTTTTTGGAGGAGGTACTAATCTTCTTGGAGTCAGAACGTTGGTGGGTAAAGCTGGAAAATCCAATTACATGTTTCTGAAGTGTTGGATTGGAAGCTGCAGTTACTGGACTTTAAGAACTGGATTTCTGGGAACTTTTTGTTGTGTTTCTGGTACCAAGACTTTGTCTCAAAAAGCCCCTGAGGACTGCAAAAAAAAAAAGAAACTTTATTTTCCAGGTTTGTTAAAAAAGAAGAAACCTGAATTCTACATGACTCCTCGTGGTTTTCTGCCTCTGCCTCTAGATTCAGGTTACATCCTTGTTTATCCACAATCACACCTTAAGGATGTCTGGAGTTATCTCATTCACAAGGTCAGAATCATGTCTGTTTGCCTTTTCATTTCTACCTGAATCCACTCTTGTTGAGTCCAAGGCGAAACTCTGAACAAATTCTCTTGAGGCATTATTAAGACCCACAGGAATGAGACAGATAGATGAACAACCTGAAAATATGTCTCCAGCTTTGACTGCCAACACAGACACATAAAAATAATACATTTATACTTATGACACTGACATTCCAGTACAATTACAAGTTACCTGTTAGAAAATGTAATTAGTAACTTACTCTAAGTACCACAAAATTAAAGTAATGTAACGGATTACATTTAGTTACTTTTGGATTACTTTAATACCAAACATGCAAATTTAGTCATGCAGCCATCACGCATCAATCCACGCAGAGGAAACAGGAAATGAAACGCACCGAGCATCCGTTAAATTTCAAAATAAAACACAATGGATAAACTCGATTGTAAATCATCACTTTATCAACATTAGTGACACAAACCACGAGTTTGGGGGGGGCACATACACCACAGCCACATACTGTACACACACACCAGGCAGAGGTGCTCTGTCTGTGTGCCTCACCTCTGAAATACAACGAGACGGCGAGTGGCTTCTACGGCCGCTCTATAGCCTGTGGTTGATTTTAAAAATGTGAAGTAATCAGCCAAGTAATCTCCGTTTTTATCAAATGTACCGGTAATCTGATTACGGGTTTTTTTTTTCTGTACTTATAACGGACTACAGTTACCTTTTTTTGTATCCTGATTACGTAACGCCGTTACATGTAGTCTGTTACTCCCCAAGCCTGCCCCCAGCTAACACCATCTCATGACTGACAGTGGACAGAGCAGCAGAGCAGGGTTACACACAGTCGATATCAGCTTCCTCTCAGTCAGCGCTGCCATCGGGGTTTTCATTCGGCAGAGAGGAGGATTCATGTGTCACGTCTACACAAAAGCGCAGCTGCAAAATTTCCCTCAGTGCCGACAGTGGACCCACTGATCTCTGTCATCCCATTTAAAATTAATTAATTTCAGTCCCGTGTCTCCCAATTATAAATCCTGGGCTATAGGTCCAGGTCTTTAACTGAGCTTGTCAGTTCATTGACTTATTCCTATAACAGGCCAGAGCGTTTCCTGTGGTGTCACTGTGGAGCCGCTCAGCTCTAACTCTTGTCTTCACGTCCTGTGCTGTGCAGTGTTTGTGTGGATGCTGCAGTCTCCCCCTGCAGCTCTGCACACATGGTTTCTATATGTTTCTGCTGATCCTCTGACTATTTATGGTCTAATCTGATCTGTTGCACCCTGTCCCTGCACGTCTCCGGCATTCCGCTGCCTATTTATGGCCTGCCGCTACATTTTTTTATGGTCTACCTCTGTTTTTTAATGCTGCCTGGTTTGTTCCTTAACAGGGACGTGAGAGAGAGCAGTAGGTTTATCCAGTCGTGTGCCTCTGCATTTCCTCTCACACGCTCTGCTTGTCAGGAATCTAACATGGTACAGTTGGGCATTTATAACCTCCTGCAAACTGTTGCTGTATCACAGACCAGGACTCCACATGCAGAGAGTGAAGAGACACAGTCCTTCTCTCAGGCTCTCTGCTACTGTTTTTCCAACAAGAATCACTCAGTTAGAAAAAAACAAACAATCTCTTTTCTTTGCAGAAAGACGAATGAATTATCCTGAGGCTTTTTAAACCTCTATAATTCAACATGTCCAACTTTTCTCTTAAAGACAAGAATGTCTATGGCCACCTGAGTACAGAGGAGTACAAGAGGTATATCTTCAACATCAGACTGTCTCAGTTGTTATGGTTACAGTAACAATGCAGTTAACCAAGATGAACTGCTACCCTCACAAACTCTGCTCTCCTGGGTCATATTCACCTTGGTGTGGACTTTGACTATATCTTTACAATTCTCCCCTTGCCTCCATCATAATTACTATGACCACTAGATGTTGCCTGGCGATGAAATATAATTTTTAGGTAACACTTTACAATAAGGGTCCCTTAATTAACGTTAGTTAGTACATTATTAAGCATTAATTAACTGTTTACAGATATATTAACAATCACTATTATGTATTACTTAGGATTAGGAAACACATTAATTAATGTAGTCTATTAGTAAGCAGTTAATTAATGTTTACTACTCAAAGGTAGTTAATATATTTAAAAGTTGAATAATGTAATTAGTTATCATTATGTATGCATTACTCAGCATTTATTAACACATTAGTTTATTAATGCTTAGTAATGTACTAACTAACGTTAATTAAGGGACCCTTATTGTAAAGTGTTACCAATTTTTATTCATCTTCTGGGTCAAGGGGGAGCCTAGGTCAAGTCCTTTCATTTCTATATTTGAGGTGGCAGGGGTTAACAATAAGAAGTTAGCTGGTACAAAACTTTGAATGACAAAGTTTGTTACTCTGCTGGCTGGAAGGTTGGTTCTCCTCCAGTGGAAGTCTCCCCAGCCCCCGAGCTGGACTCGCTGGATGCAGGATGTGTTGCACCATCTCAGCCTTGAGAAACTCAGACTTACAATGCACGGCTCCTTGGCCACATTCACAAAAGTCTGGCAGCCACTCATAGACGATATCAAAGCCAAGCTCCTTGCATAAGTTAACTCTTGTTTCTGACCCTGCAACTTTTTCTTTCCACTTTTCAACTTATTATTTATTTATTTCCTTCTTTAATCCAGTCTCAAGTATACATTGTATGTGGTGTTCACTTTTTTCTGCAACTCTCTCTCTCTCTTCTTTTTACTTCATCACATTTTTCCATTACCGTTGATACATCAGCTGTATGTCTGTTTATGCCTTCAACAAAAACCAATAAAAATACTATATTT
>NC_140926.1:25914633-26016729 GCF_045865225.1 Trachurus japonicus
GGTGACTTCCGGTTCTGGTCTAGAGGGGATGGCTGCTTAGTGAGAGAGCTCTCGACAAGAGTAAATAAAACTGCCCCAAAGCGATTAAATTATTTAGCGAATTGCACGAAAAGAAGGTAAAAGGGGCACAGATGGCGTCCGAAAAGAACAGAAAGGGGAAAACAACATTTATCGAACAACTTGCAGACGACGAGGTGCAGCTAACAGAAGAAGCTAACGCTAGCTCCCTCGGGGCTAGCCGGGGTGCTTCCCCCACTCCTAGCTATGATGGCGCTGATACGGAGGAAGAGGAGGAACCGGTTAACTTGAGGATGATCCTGAAAGTGCTAAGAGGCGTTGGGAATGAGGTGAAAGAATTTCGAAAGGACACAAAAATACAACTACAAGACATCAGAGGTGAGCTGGACAAAACAAACGCGAGGCTCAACGAAGTGGAAACCAGGGTCGCTGGGCATGAAGATAAGCTCCAAAGCACAGACGAGATACTGGCCGAGATGCTAACAACACAGGAAAAACTTCAGTTGAAACTGACAGCGATGGAGGCCTACTCGAGAAGGGAGACACTCAGACTGTACGGGGTCCCGGAGGGAGCGGAGTCGGGGTCACAATCTATGATCCATTTTGTGGAGAAGCTACTCCGGGAGAATTTAAACATCCCCCCGGCAACAGCACTACAGATCCAGAGGGCGCATAGAGCGTTATCTCCTCCCCCACCAAGCGGCTCTCAGCCCAGATCGATCCTGGTGAAGTTTCTGTGCTTCACTGTTAAAGAAGAAGTGCTCAGGCTGGCCTGGCAGAAGAAAGGCTTCACGTGGAACAACAACAAGATCAACCTCGACCACGACTACCCTCCGGAGATCATGGCCATGAGGAAGGAATACACCGAGACGCGGAGGATCCTGAAGGAGAAGAACCTGCCCCCTCTACCCAGCCCGCCTTAAAGTGTTTTTCGAGGAAGGAGTGAAAATCTACAACTCGGTGGAGGAGGCGACGGCGGACCTGGCGAGCCGGGGGCTCCCGGTGAGAGTGATTAAACCACCGGCAACCCCCAGAGAGAAACTACAGAGATGGTCTTCGTGGCGGGGGGCGGGGGACCAGCGCCCGCGGCAGAACCGAGGAGCTGCAGGATACAAGGAGAGACTGCAAGTATTTAGACGACAAGAGAAATAATGTTCAGACATGATTGTGATTTGGACGACATGGTTAAAAGTTAATTAATGTCGAGCCAATATGGGTGGGGACTCTCTTTTTGAGGACGTCATCACAACGGAAGGCCCCCTATCTCAGGGAGTAAGTAGGGGTATTCCTTCAAAGACTAAGGGAAGCAGTGGAAGAGCTTCACTGCTGGAAGTTTGGTTAGGAGCTTTTTTTATGCTTCAGTTCACTACACTTCCGTTCGTTCTGTGTTTATTCCGTTCGTTGTTGTTGTTGTTTTTCTTTTTGGGGGGGGGGGGGCAGCCGCTGTTGGGGGAATGTCTTGCTGTCAGTTAATACAAATACATGCAAATTGAACCAGTGAAAATTATTTCCTTTAACGTAAATGGGGTTTTGAATATGATCAAGATGAACAAGATTTTATCTAAATTAAAGAAAGAAAGAGCCCAGATTGCCCTACTCCAGGAGACACACATGAACCAAACAGATCATTTGAGGTTAAAGAGAAAGGGCTTTAAATATGTTTTTTCATCATCTGTCAAATCCAAACACAAGAGGGGAGTGGCAATACTTATCTCTGGTGGACTTAACTATGAACATATCTCAGAAATCAGTGATGAGGAAGGCAGATTTGTCAGGGTAACAGGTAGGATAGAGGGATCAGAAATTACAATACTAAATGTATACGCTCCACCTGGGAGTGATTGGGTATTCTATAGGAATATTTTTGATTTAATGGTGGACTCTCAGGGCACGGTTGTCTGTGGGGGGGACTTTAATTTTAGACTTGATCCCAAACTAGACTCATCCAACCCGACGAGTCAAATTAACCCACTCATAAGGAAAATCAACTCCTATATGGTAGAAATGGGGATTATAGATGTGTGGCGAGAGCTGTGCCCGTCCGCCAGAGATTACACTCACTATTCTGGCTCATTTAAAGTCTACGCTAGGCTGGATTATTTCTTTATGTTCAAGGTGGATAGTTTCAAGATTAAAGATTGTAATATACTAACAAGGGATTTATCGGATCACAGTCCTATCTCGATGTCTCTGCAGGTGGCTAGGAAAAAACGAAACACCTTATGGAAACTCAATTCAAATATATTTAATGACCCGGCCATAGTATCTGAAATAAAGGAAGAAATAAAAGGATTCTTAGAAATTAATGATACAGGTGAGATATCAGCAATTATTATTTGGGACACACTTAAAGCGGTATTGAGGGGCAAATTAATTTCTATTACTTCTCACCTGAAAAGAACCAAAGGGCAAAAATTAGCAGATCTTCAGACGAAGCTAAAGCGGAAACAACAGGAAGATATTAATAACCCAAACCCTACTGTAAAGCAGGAAATTAGGAAACTACAGGGAGAAATCAATGATGTTTACACACAGGAGGTCCAGAGGAATTTAACTTTCCTGAGACAGAAATATTATGAGATAGGAGGGAAATCAGCAAAATACCTGGCATACAAACTACGGAAGCAACAGGAGGAAAGCACTATATATAAAATTAAGAACCCTAAAACTCACATACTGGAAACCAAATTGGAAAGGATCCAGGAATGTTTTGAGACCTTTTATAGGGACCTTTACACTCAACCTGACGCCCCAGGGGAAGATTGTTTTGATGCCTTTCTCAGCTACGTGAACTTACCCTCACTATCAGACTCTGAAAATGATAATTTATTAAAACCGATTTCGACAGAGGAAATCAATGCTGCTATCACCAGACTAAAATCAGGCAAGGCAGTGGGGCCTGACGGGTACAACTCTCAATGGTATCGCATCCTAAGGTCAGAACTAGTCCCACTATTGCTGAAGACATTTAATTACGTCCTGCAGAAGGGAGAAATCCCTCCTTCTTGGAGGGAGGCCACTATTTCAGTTATCCCAAAAGAGGGGAAAGATAAACGAGAATGTGGGAATTATCGACCAATTAGTGTCCTCAACTTAGATTATAAATTATTTACCTCTATTCTTACCCGCAGATTGGAACACCTGCTGCCTGAACTCATTAATTTAGACCAGACTGGTTTTATACATCACAGACAAACAACTGATAACATAAGAAGAGTACTACACATCCTTGGACAGATACAAAATGACAAAACTCAAGTAATCATAGGGAGTCTAGACGCTGAGAAAGCTTTCGATTCCGTCAGATGGGCATTTCTTTACAAGGTGCTGGGTAAATTTGGATTTCAGGACAGGTTTATCAAAGTAATCCAGGCGTTGTATGACAGACCTTCAGCCCGCATCAAGGTCAACGGTGATCTATCAGAGGCCTTTACCCTAAAACGAGGGTGTAGGCAGGGCTGTGCAATATCGCCCCTCCTTTTCAACTTATTTATAGAAGTATTAGGCCAATTAATTAGACAAAATCAAAATATTAAGGGTATCATATTATCAGGAGTTGAACATAAGGTAGCAATGTTCGCTGATGACGTGCTGGTCTGCCTGGGGGAACCAGAGAGGTCATTTAGTGAATTGATGTCTACTTTGAATGATTTTGGCAAGCTGTCTGGTTACAAAGTCAACATTTCAAAAACCCAGGTGATGACTCTTAACTATTCAGCCCCGGAGACTCTACGTAAGAAATTCAAGCTAAATTGGGAAAATGAAAACATCAAATACCTAGGAATACACCTGACTAAAGACCTCGCGGGGCTCTTCAGAGCAAACTATGAGCCAATATCTTCAAGTATAAAGGCAGATCTACATAGATGGAACCTGGTCCCCTTCCTGAGTCTTAGTGCAAGGATAAGTGCAGTTAAGATGAATGTGTTACCACGTTTACTTTATCTGTTTAGGAATTTGCCTATAGAGGTGGGTGAAAATCAATTTAGGGAATGGGACAAGTGGATCTCCAGATTTATCTGGCAGGGACGGAGGCCAAGGATTAAATATGCCACCCTTCAACTCGCTAAGGGAAGTGGAGGGTTGGGTCTCCCCTGCCTAAGGAATTACTACAATGCTGCACAGATAGCTCCCCTTGTATACTGGTGTAATGAAACATATAAAGCAAAATGGAAGGAGCTAGAGTCCAATCTATCAACTCAGCTCCCCATCCAAGCTGTAGTAGCGGATAAAGGCTTAATATGTCATTTGGAAAAGCTAAGGAACCCCTGGTTGAACCACACTCTTCGAGTCTGGCAGAAGGTGATTAGTATTTGTGGGATACATAGAATGTTGAGAATATTCAGATGGTTTGCTTTTGACTCTGATTTTACTCCCAATAGACACGACTCCAGCTTTAAATCATGGACAATGTATGGTCTTACAACATTTCTCTCACTTACTCAAAAAAGTACTGTGTGCAGCTTTGATACCTTGCGGGACAAGCATGGCTTAGCACGGATCGAATTCCACAGATACCTTCAACTACGCTCCTATATCGACCATGAATGCAAATTAACTAATTTCTCTGAAGTTCAATCAGAATTTTATCACATTCTAAAAAATGCTACGACCATGATCCCTTCTAAATTAATTTCAAAGCTATACATAGCTCTCTCCAACGCTAACAATAATAACACTCAATACATTAAAAATAAATGGGAAGCGGAATCGGGGATTGAGATTTCTGAGGAGGCTTGGGATAATATCTGGTCCTTTCAGTGGTCAACATCCAGCTCTATGGACTGGAGGGAACATTGCTGGAAGAATATTATTAGATTTTTCAAAACACCGTATCAGGAGAGGTATAAAGGTGCAACTATGCCGTGCTGGAGGCAGTGTGGCTCGGCTGCTGCTAACCACTATCATATCTTCTGGGATTGTCCCAAGTTAAAAACCTTCTGGAGGGATATCCAGGTTTCTTTAAGCACAGTCTTTAACACTCAAATACCCCTGAGCTTTGATGTCATGTACCTGGGTCATGTTCCTTTTCTCCAATGTAGGAGAGAGATAAAGCTGCTGCAAATTCTTTTGGTGGCAAGTAAGAAATCAGTTACAAGAAGATGGTTAAGCCCGATTCCGCCTACACAAGATGACTGGATTGGAATTATTCTGGAGATATATAGAATGGAAAAATTGACCTACCAAATAAGACTTCAAAAGGACAAATTTTACCAAATCTGGAACAACTGGATTTCATTCATTGCCCCCACAAGAGCAGACTTTATCTGATCTCACTGGTATTGTTGCTTTGTAATTTGCTCATTTAGTTTCTGACTTGTTTCTGAAAAATATTTATATGACAGCGGCGGCAGGGGTCCCCCCCATGGGTTCTGTGTATAGTTACCTGTTCTACTCTTTATTAAGCTGTTTTTAAAAAAAAAAAAAAAAAAAAAAAAAAAATACTATATTTAAAAAAATAGAAGGGTCCCAGCTGGCCGGTGGGTTTGAACAATGGGACAAAGTAATCTACTACGGATGTAAGTAAGTAAGATTGCCTTCAATGTCATTGAAAAATTTCAACAAAATTTACATTGCTACCCACCGTGTTACAGCATATAACGTATATGTTATATGTTACAATATGTAATAACAGAAGACAAGATAAGGAAATAGCCTCACATTTCAGTAGTTTTCATCTGCAGTAAACATTACAAGGTTGGAATCAAAACGCCTGTAGTCAAGCAGTGGAACTTCATTCAAATTTAATAGTAGCCTACATATTGGCAATATCAGCCATGCTGTATTTCGAGCCCTCACACAGCTGATTTAACCTGCTGCATGGAGCCGTGGCTGCGTCACTGAAATATGTTTCTGAACACTGCCACTGCCACACTGAGTAGATGATGGAGTGTGGTAACTCTGAACGTAACTGCACCCAACATGAACCTGAGCAGACACAGCACCTGAGGACACCCGCAGGCTTTTCCTCATTTACAGTCCTGCAGGAGCTAAAATATGATTTACTGCTGCCGCCAAGGCAAACTAAACTCTGACGGCTGTCCAGTCAGCACACACACACTTCATTACCTGTGTGAGGGTGAGTGAAGATGGCGACACTGAAAACAAACACTCTGACATTTGAATGTGACGGCGGTGAGGTGGGACGACCTGACGTCCCCTCTGGCAGGAGGACTGTGTCTCTGAGGGACTACACAAACAGGCTGACAGAGCGTAACTCTTCCTGATGACATCTCTGCTGCTGCAGTCCACCGACCCTCATGTTTCTCCGTTCACGGCACAAGCATCATCACAGACACTGAAACACTCTTCTTTTATAAATAGACATCTGGTGCAGGATGTTTCTAATAGAGCTGAGTCTGTGCAGATATTTAAGTTCTTAAATGGTAGATCAACACAGACTGAGATAAACACCTGAGTTAGACAGGATCATGGATCTCAGGTAAATCCTGGGTCATAAGTCTGATTCCTGCTCAACTGAACCTTTTTTTTTTTTTTTTACATCAATTCAGAGAAAGGAAGCAAAAAAAAAAAAAGGTTTAATTTTCATCTGGAAGTAAAACAGTTGTTGTCAATCAGTCAACAGAGTCACATTTAAAGGGACAACAAGGAGTTTTGGAAAAGCAAAGTGTTTCCTCACTACATTTATGAGCCTCCGCACCGTGAAATTCTTTGACCGGCGCAAGACAGACTCATGTTTTCATTCATCAAGAATTAAAGTCAGAGGTTGGAAGACGATCACATACCGTCGTAGTTCCCACCATAAACGGAGATTCGGCAGCGTTATTCTCATGACTCGCCACGAAACCGAAAGTAAAGAAACGCTGGTCGGCTCGCCCAGCATTTCCACCACCAATAATAATAACAAAATAACGCTAGAGACAAAACGATATATTTATCTAAAATGGGCCCATTAACAAGTGTTGGTAACGTAGATTCATCCACATTAACGTGAGACTATAACCAAATAGAAACTCCTCGTTGTCCCTTTAAAATAACAGCAAAGGGATGACACCAACTACCGTCAAGTTTACTCCGATGATCATTCAAAGGAAAGAAAAACACAAATTTCAAAAAGGAAGAGATAAACAAAGAAAAACAAGGAAACAAGTAATAATAGCAGAAACACACAGCAGGCTCCTGAGCTCTGTACAGGTTCATCCTGAGAGCAGGAATATGATCAGGTTGCCCTGGTGTGCTGGCTCTGAGCCTCTCTTCTGATTGGCTGACTGTGATGCAATGAAAATCTACCGGTATGTGTTGTATGTTATGTCAGATTCCATTTGAAACACTCAATAAAGCCAAATCCTGTAAGGTTGGTTGGTGGGCAGGTGCAGGTGGGTGGGTTTGGGGACATGGCTTTGTTGTAACATCACAAATTTACAGTTACTGGTGGCTGGTTTTAAGGTGTGTGCTTCACACCGCTACACATAGAGGCATTGTAATACACAGCTTTTTACTGATCAGTTTTCTAAATCACACTTGATAACAAACTTGATATCAAATATTTAAACTGCTGAACCTGTCTGCAGTTCAGAATCCAAAATCAATCATATCTTGAGTGATCAATAGACAAGAACAGCCTCTTTAGGATAGAGAGGGCTGGATGAGTAAACAAGGAGAAGATTCAAATCATCATCTAAAACGTTTCTCATGAATCAAACTGAGACACACACACACACACACACACACACACACACACACACACACACACACACACACACACACACACACACACACACACACACACACACACACACACACACACACACACACCTAAACAGATCTGGGCAAACAATCAAGATTTTTTCCGACTGTCGCCCCGGGCAACTGGCTGCCAAACAGGTCACTTGTGGGGTTTTTGTTCCCATAATATACTGAGCTGTGGTGTCAGTGGTCCAGCAGTGTCAGCCAAACACGAAGGTCACACAAACACAACTCACTCACTCTGCACAAGATTTACATCATCACCTCAAACAGAAGTCTCCTGTCTGAACGCACTGACAGGCTGAGCTACTAAACATGTGCAAACTTGATATCACCCACAAACAAATGTGCAAGTTGATCTACTAACAGTTCACACTGAGGACTGTATCGTTAATGCAGGTGCTGTCCATTTAGTGCCTTTGCCTTAAAGAATTATGCAACATGGGGTCTTTCTTCCCAAAATACTGAGAGGAGATAAAAACAGCTTGATTAAGCACACACAATGTGACTTCCTAAGCCTGGAAGTGAAATGCAGCGACTGTGACTGCATCTGAATTTAGTAGAATTGAAAAGGAGGTGGTAGCTGTTCTCCAGAACCACAGTTTTTCTCCTGGAAGAAGAGACCGGAGTAGAAAACAGAGGGGTAACACAGCATCCGATAACATTATCTACCCCAAAAGTTACGTACAATACGTACACACATGTGATCACCTGTGGCCTTTACTGACACAGTCTATAGCTGCAGTTGTTATAGAATCTCCTCTTGTTGTCATTGGGTTTGGTGTGATGGGACCAGTGCTGAAGTGTAGCTTCTGAATCAGAGAGACAATGGCTGCTCCCTCAGTTACAGGACGTGAAGTCTGTGTGGTGAATACACAAAGCAACATTGAATCCAGAATCCATCAATTTGCAAATAAGTGTTAGAGAATAATTTCACTTCCCTATAGACAGTTTGTGTAGTTAATGGCCAATCCCTCTGTGTTATAGTGGAAGCTATGAATTAGAGGACTTTGTTAGAATTGTTTATTAAGGATCCCAGCCAGCTAGTCTTCCTGGGGTCCACAAGGAACAACACAAAATATACATATATACACAACATATCATACATTTACATTTACAGTCAATCACAATAACCCAAATGTTAAAAAGTTATAGCAAACATTTGAAAATTTCCAGCAATCTTAAACAGAGTTTTTCTTAGATAACAAAGTGAACCACTCTTACTCGTATACAGCTCATAAAAAATAAAATTTCAATTTCTTTTTAAATACCTGTTTCCTTTCAATACAACAGAAAGGAAACAGGTATTTAAAAAGAAATTGAAATTTTATTTAGAGTACTGTAGATGACTGCTGGGGTCAGCTATCTGCCCTACTTTCTCTCTAAGGAACAGGCCAAGGCCATGGTCCCTCTTTGGCGTCTTCAGTCTCACTCTCTGGCTGGTTACAGACACAGCTGTAGAGTCAGGGACTGAGCTGGCCTCACGCACTCATGTTGTGTTGACGACTCTTCTGTTCTCCTTGATCAAGTACAAATAAACTCCTACAGCATAAGACATAGGAATTCTGGTACTTCTTCTACTTCACCAGCATCACCACAAATTCCTCCCTAATATCAAACAAGTGCATACTGAGCATGTTCATTTGGATTTGATTGCGTTTTGTCTATTTGCCTATGTTTTCTTATGTTACCCAGCCTGTTAACAGCTGTTTGACAACCAGTCTGTTTAGTTTCCATCTCTGCTCTCAGTCAGGAGTCTTCTTCCTCCTGTGACTTCACCACCACTGAGGATTTAACTCTTTACACTCAGACCCTCTGGGTGACAGTCTGATGAAAGTCAGCCACTGATTGGCTGTTGTAGGGCCTTCGCTGACCCCATAGTTTCCCACACAGCTGCCCACATCTGCCGTGATCCGCAGCTGTTTGATGAATTTAGTGTAGAAAATCAGCAGCAGAGAGGAAGAGACTGTTGGTCCAAGTTACTCAGTGAGTTCAAACCTTTGTGCTGAATGTCAAGGGAGGCATTAAGAAGCCCTTGACCCTCTTCCACCACATCCCTGTTGTCCTTGTTCACCCTGGTGTTCCAGAGCATGTTTATCATCAGCTACGGTGGATATTTATGTAATAAATCTGTTAGTGTGGCAGGTTGAAGGAACAAGACATTAAAGGGATAGTTCACCCAAAAGTCAAATTTCACTCATTATCTACTCACCCTCATGTCAACTAAGAGCTGTGAGAATTTTCAGAGTCCTCCGTTCCTTCTCTGAGTTACGGGGGGGTCCGCGCAGCAGTATTTGTCCATATAATGGTTGTGAATGGATACCACTTTTCTTCATCCAAAGAGACACACCAAAAAACATCCAAATACTTCCATACTGCTCATATGTAATGTAGAGGTAAGATCTTAAGCCCGAGCCCGAGCCCGACCCCGACCCGACCCGATTCGGGTCGGGTATAAAATGTCAATCATTACGTTCGGGTCGGGTCGGTTATATGTTTATAGAAATGTATAAACGATGTGTGGAGATACTAAACTGAGGAATACTTGTTATAAAATAAATAATTAGGGAAAAAAAAACAGAGAGGGCGCTGTAAGGTAATTGCTATTTAACTAAACAGGACAGGAGCCGCAGCGCAGAGCCAGACTCTGGATGAGTGCTGCAAAATGCCCTGTTAGTGTCAGAGGCAGAGCCGAGTTAGTGGCGTGGGCCATGATGTGTAGGAAACACCGAGATTAAATCAGTAATCTTGTCACAACTCACTGTGATGTTGCTACACTAACATCACAGTGCGCCGACTTTGATGCGTTTCGAGGACCTGACTGAGTAGTTTGGCCATGAGACACCGTGGTCCACAAAAAAACAGAAGTCGCCTCATCACAGCACAGAGCCTTTATGAACCTGAATGTGATGCTGAACTTCGTCAGATGGAGTTAGAACGGGCAGACAGAGAGAGGAGGGACAGGGAAGTGAGAAGCTGAAGTTAGACCACAGCTGTGACAGACAGGGTGACCGGGTGATGATCAGTAATGCAGCGCAGTCCTTGGTGGAAGATCAGCCCGACAAATACACACACACGTAGGCTACTATCAGACAATCAGCGATTGAGGACGATTATTTTTTTTCTTGCCGTTACAGTATAAAATAGCGAGCCTACACCAGCCACTTCCACTGTGCTCTGGCTCAGCTCAGCTGACCTGATCAGCTGAACTTTTAAAGTGCAGGCCAGAGAGAGAACTAGTGAGGCTCCTCTGACAGCTGCAGGTGAGCCGCAGGTGAGCTACATGTCAGCTGGCTGGAGAGAGTAGCGCCGTCCTCTCTCTCCCTCTCTCTCTCTCTCTGCAGCACCGGGCTTGGAGGTGATGCGCGCTGTCTGTCTGTGTGTTTGTCGGTCTGATCTTCCACATGGACTCTGCTATAGGAACCAACATCAGGAACCAATGTCAATTTGATGTTTACAATCGAGCAATTATAGAGCAGCACAAATCTCAGCGGCATCGCAGGGTAATCGTGGTGGAGACCAATCGTAGAACGACGTGCAATTAGTGGGGGTCTGAGACTGATCTGAGACGTAGGACTGAAGAGGGGCGCTCGTGCAGTTTGAGATGTGAACAGACGAATAGTCTTGCAGTGTAAGCCCAAGATCTTAAGCCCAAGTCTGTCTATTATCCACCCCGTCATTGCTCTTCTTTGTCTCTCTGCGCGCTCTCTCTCTCTCTCTCTGCGCTCTCTCTCTCTCCCTCTCCCCGTCTCTCTCTCTGCGCTCTCTCTCTCTCCCTCTCCCCGTCTCTCTCTCTGCGCTCTCTCTCTCTCCCTCTCCCCGTCTCTCTCTCTGCGCTCTCTCTCTCTCTGCGCTCTCTCTCTCTCCCTCTCCCCGTCTCTCTCTCTCTTAAAGTGCTGCGCTAGAGTCTCTGAGTCCTCACAAATAAAATATGAAATTTCGGGTTTGGTTCGGGCTCGGGCCTGCAAATCAAGTTAATTGCTCGGGTTCGGGCCGGGTCGGGTTTTAATCCCGCGGGCCTGGGTCGGGTCGGGCTGGATTTTTTAGGCCCGATCTTACCTCTAATGTAATGTCCCTCTTGTATTGAAGCCCCGACATGTGAAATTGTTCCGAAAAAAAAATAAATAAGTCTATATTTTAAGCTTGTTTGTAGTGGAAGCTCCCAGTGTCTCGGTTCACTGCTCTTCCTGTGTCAGTGCAAATCTCGCGTGATTTGCACTGACGGCGGAACCATTTCTCATGTCGGGGCTTCAATACCAGAGGGACATTACAGACGAGCACTATGGAGGTATTTGGATGTTTTTTGGTGTGTCTTTTTGGACGAAGAAAAGTGGTATCCATTGACAACCATTATATGGACAAATACTGCTGCACGGACCCCCCCTTAACTCAGAGAAGGGACGGAGGACTCTGAAAATTCTCACAGCTCTTAGTTGACATGAGGGTGAGTAGATAATGAGTGAAATTTGAATTTTGGGTGAACTATCCCTTTAACCAATGAACCAGGTGGTAGCTGTTTTAAAGCTGTATTCTACCTGATGGTGTCTGGATTGCTGCAGGTTCACACCTCCGCTCCTCCGCTGAAACACCAACCTCCTCACTCGCTGTCATTTCTTGGAATAACAGCTGGACACCGAAAAATGAGAAATCTGTCATCTCCCACTTGTCAAACCGGTGCGGTTACCAAGCAACAACAGACGGGCAGGTTGGAGCGCACACCAGCTGCTGTTAGAGTATATATTTTTAATTTAGCAACCGTTCATGGTCATACTTCACATTCCAGCTCAGGGACAATAAAGAAACAGCAGATGAAGACAGTTCAGTTCAACCTGCTGCTGGGTTGATGTGAATGTCATGGTAACAAGAGCCCTGATGGTTTTACATGCTGATATTTCACAACTAAAACAAAGACACACGTTTCTAATCAAACCGAGCAAATTCCTGATCACTGAGCATTAAATTGGAAACGGTGTCTACATTATTCATCAGATCTGTGAAGGCAGAGGAAGTGGTGTGAAGTAAAGTGAAGGGATGTCAATTGATGAAGCGATGTAAAGTGATTGAAGTGAAAGTATATTTCCAATAAGTAAACAGTGTTTGTTCACTTTGTTTCTGCTGCTGAGTCTTTTTTGCAGATGGTCCAGATTGTCTTTACCATCAGCTCACTTTTTGCTTTGCATGTAGAAGTTTTTTTCTGCAGTAATCGGAGTAACAAAGTGAAACTTCTTCAGGAAAGTGAACATTGAAAGTTAACAAAAGCACTTGAGTATGTTCGCTTTTGTCAGACTCCCATTCTTCCACCCCCAAACCGTTATCAGGAGAAACCGTGCACACACACACCACCACGTGCTCTTGATCTGTATTCACCCACGTCTGCTGCGTGAAGGGATGAAGAGAGGGAGGGAGAGGAGAAGGTCAGAGGGGGACAGAGCGTGAGCGAGGAGAGGACAGATAAGAAGAGAACAGAGACACTTAAAAGAGAGAGCAGCAGCGTTGGAGATGAGAGCTGCATACCAACGACGGGGCCTGCAGGGTCACAACAAAGCGTTTTGCAGAGCGTCAACAAGGCTGAGCCTCTGCTATTCTGTGTGAAGCCACCGCTCGGCCCCAAACAGACCCTAACCACGGCGTGTTCAAACTGCAGCTCTGCCTCTGAACTCCGTACCACACTCACATGGCGTCAGAAAATACCCACCCTAACAAGGGTTTTAATCTGCACTGAGATTTTCAGAATAAAGGGAGTTTTGGTGATGATGTGTCCAAAAAAAAAAAGAAAAAAGAAAAGAGAGAGAGTTGGATCTCAGGCAAGCGTTTGATCAGCTGGGAGTCTGAACACAGTCGCCTTTGAAGAATAAGTCAACAGGATTAACAATCTGACAGTTGATGCGAGCTGTCTGCGCTTGACAGGTTTAAAGGGATAGTTCACCCAAAATTCAAATTTCATTATCTACTCACCCTCATGTCGACTAAGAGCTGTGAGAATTTTCAGAGTCCTCCGTTCCTTCTCTGAGTTACGGGGGGGGGGGTCCGCGCAGCAGTATTTGTCCATATAATGGTTGTCAATGGATACCAACTTTCTTCGTCCAAAAAGACACCAAAAAACATCCAAATACCTCCATACTGCTCGTCTGTAATGTCCCTCTTGTATTGAAGCCCCGACATGAGAAATTGTTCCGCCGGTGAGTGCAAATCACGCAAGATTTGCACTGACACAGGAAGAGCAGTGAACCGAGACACTGGGAGCTTCTGCTACAAACAAGCTTAAAATATAGACTTATTTAATTTTTTTCGGAACAATTTCTCATTTTGGGGCTTCAATACAAGAGGGACATTACAGACGAGCAGTATGGAGGTATTTGGATGTTTTTTGGTGTGTCTTTTTGGATGAAGAAAGTTGGTATCCATTGGACAAATACTGCTGCACGGAATGTGTGTGTGTATGTGTGTGTGTGTGGTCTCTGAGTGTGTCCATGTCTCCGTCTCCTCTTCACACTCTGTTTAAGTCGCTCTATGAGGATGAATGTGAGTTTTGACAGGATTTAAAGCTTGTGGCCAAAACACAACTCAGCACAAAGCAGCTCCGCCCGCTGATTGTACCATTGTGTCAAACTATTATACGGCTCATGAAATATTCAGCCGTGCTACAGGACGCTAAAGCAACAAAGTGCAGCTGTGTGAAAGAGGCAGATGAAGAGCTGCTCTGTGTGAGGTGAGTTAGTGTGGGAGTGTGTGCAGGAGGACGGCTCTCTAAATGATGGATGCAGTTTTGCTGAAGCATTTTTCTCGTTAAAAGACCAAGCCAGTCCTTTGTGATACATATTTTCAGTGTTGTGGGAATAATTGATGTATCTTTGATGTGTTTAAAGACAATCTGACATCAGTGTGTTGTTGGGGAAATCAAAGTTTGCACAAACAATCAGTCAAATCTGTTGTCATAAAATGTGAACCATGTGAATCTCAAGGAAATTTAAATCGAATGTGAGCCAAGAGGCTTCATGAAAGTTAACAAAAGCACTTGAGTATGTTCGCTTTTGTCAGACTCCCATTCTTCCACCCCAAAACCGTTACCAGGAGAACTGATGAAGCCTCTTGGATGAGAGATGAAACGTCTTCCGAGACAAGTGACCAAGTCCAGTTGCATTCGATTTAAATTTCTTTGAGATAACTATGACCTGGACAAATGAGAATATTCACAGGCTTAACCATGTGAATCTTTGAAGGTTTTCTGTTCAGCAGCAGCCTTTTAAAGGGACAATGAGGAGTTTTGGAAAGCGAAGTGTTCTCATACTACATTTACCATGAGCCTCCGCGCGCACAGTGAAATTCTTGGACCGGCGCAAGACAGACGTCTTGCCAAGAATGTTTTCATTCATCAAGAATTAAAGTCAGAGGTTCGAAGACGATCAGATACCGCCGTAGTTCCGACCATAAACAGCGATTCGGCGGCGTTATTATGACCCGCCGGGCAGCGTCTGCAAAACCGAAAGTAAGGAAACGCTCGCCCAGCGTTTCCGCCACTAATTAAAATAACAACGATATATTGATCAAAAATGGCGCCATTACCAAGTGTGGGTAGAATGGATTCATTCACATTAACGTGAGACTTTTTTATAACCAAATAGAAACTCCTCGTTGTCCCTAACTGATAAAGCTAGAGGGTCCTTGAATACATCACCCCATATAAATGGAGGCAGACACAAAGTCGATTTTTTAAGACAGCAGCCCTGCGGTGTTTAGTTCAGTTGGTAGAGCAGCCGCCCCGAGCAGCCGCCCCGAATCCAAGCGTAGTCTGCCAAAGACGAGATAACTCGTCTTAGCGTTTTTTTAATGGCAACGCCATGTTGAATGTCTTGCCCTACTCCTCTGTGAAGATCAGACTTGTATCATCAAAATAAAGTGCAGAAAAACACATTTGGATTGAGAGATATAAAAAATATAGCGTGTTTTTCCCCCCTCACGGAGCGGAGCGGGTGTCTGACTGCAGCGGCGCCGCTCCGTGACACTCTGGCCGCCGGTGAGAGCTTAGGGGGCGGCGGCGGGGCTCATGGCGGCTCGGCAGCTCGTCGAAGCTCCGTGCAGCTCCGTGATACAAAGCACAAACGTTAGTAACAACAACCCCGTTGATCGCTCGTCGTTAGTCGTCAAGAGCGTTTGGAAAGTCGCCAGATTTTGCAAGAAATCACTCAGATAGCAGCTTGAAAATCCCCCGATCTAGTGTGGATGAGGAACGGACGGCGCCGGCGAACGTGACGAGGAGAGCTAAAGGTGGTGGGAGTGATGCTGTGAGCTACAGAGACTGTCTGTGGTTGGGAGTTAGGGGGCACGTCAGCCAGAGCTGCTGTGTGTGTGTGTGTGTGTGTGTGTGTGTGTGTGTGTGTGTGTGTGTGAGACAAAGAGCGTGAGTGAGACCGCTGCCTGCTGACCAGAGGAAGCTGGATCTGATCTAAAGTGCCGTGTTTCGGCTACAAAAACCGAACTGATCCGCGCACGCGCGCACACACACACACACACGCACGCACACGTACATGCACACGCACACGTCACGTACGCACACACACTAAAAAAAAGGAAAGAAAAAGTTGTAACTCAAAGAAAAGAAAAAAAAAGGCTGCAGTCGTGTGTGTCAGTAGCTAAATGTTTTGTCTTTTGTCATCAACAGTCATTTGTCAGTGTTGATTTAGTTGTTGTTTACAAGAGAACAACTGTACAGATGTTGAGGCATTACTAAAGCAAAATATAATGGAGCAAATTGTACTGGTTCACCTGAAAATGACAGCCGACACAAAAACCTCTTTTTCTCAAGATTTTGGTGCCAAAATGGCATTTTGGGCCAAAGTAACCTATATTCAACCGCCAATTTCACGAAACTGGAACAAGATAGAAACAAACAGTTTTTTTTGCTGGAAACTAGAGACCCTCATCTTTCCTTTGATGGGTTGAATGTGTATGTAGTAACAGTACATAATATATGGTGGGTCTACGGAAATCAGTCAAAAAGCTGGAAAATGCCTGGCAAGCTGGAGGAAGCTGCTGTGAGAATGGCTGGCAGTCAAAGAGTTAAGCGGCCCTTTCCTGCATGTCACCCCCCTCCCCCCACACCCCCCAATACTATCCAATAAAAGAGCCCACAAAAATACATACTTTAAAGAAAGAAAGAAAGAAAGAAAGAAAGAAAGCAGGAATAAATGATTATTCTTTTTACTAACAAAATGACTCCTATTCACACTGTAAGGTTAAAGAGAGGTAGTGTTAGCTACAACAGTCACTACAATAACCCAACTGGGTAACACTTTATAATAAGTACACACTATTAAGCATTAGTTAAGCATTAATAAATACTGAATTCTTCATTTATAACACATGAATATTCATTAGTATGTCATTTATAAATACAGTTAGTGCTGACCAATGACGAGTAAAACATTTTTAACTGTGTTTATAAACTACATTCTAATAGGTATCCATGTGTTATAAATGATGAATTCAGTATTTAAAGTTTAACTAATGCTTAATAGTGTGTACGTGTTATGTGTTACCCAAAACAGTGTGTTGGACCTGTTTGACCAAAGTTCACTTGTCAAGAAACCTCTGAATCAACCTGGTGCTGCACTAATGCTGAGTAAATACACTAAAGGCTCAACCCTTAGACTGTTTCTCTTTTCTTTACTGCATGATCTCCCTCACTGCAGGGACACAGCCTGCAGACACATTTCTTGGCAGCAATTTATAATAAGTACACACTATTAAAGGGATAGTTCAACATTTTGGCAAATTGGCCCATGCCATAACTGCTATTCATTATCTTTATTTGTCGGTGTGAGCTATTTTTAGAACGGCTGAGCGCAGCCGCGATCTGCAGAGCTACGCTACGGAGGCTAATGGGATTTCTTGGTTTCCCTCATCAAACTCAAATACACAATCCAACAACTCCAAAACGCTCTGGTGGACAAGTTGTGACCTGCACATTCACCACGCTATGAGATAATAACACAACGTTACCACACAGAGTTGTTTTAGAGGGAAATACAGAGACTGCTGCTGAAAACTTTTCCTGAAGACAATGCCATCAGCTGTTTTGCATGAATTTGCCTCTAAAACTAAAAATCTTGTAATGTTCTGTTATTATCTCATAGCGTGGTGAATGTGCAGGTCACAACTTGTCCACCAGAGTGTTTTGGAGTTGTTGGATTGTGTATTTGATGAGTTTTATGAGGGGAAACCAAGAAATCCCATTAGCCTGCGTAGCGTAGCTCTGAGCAGCTCACAGCTCGGCTTGGCCGTTCTAAAAATAGGTCACACAAACCTACTGCTATGACTATACAGTAGCGATTATGGCAATGCGCCAGTTTGCCAAAATGTTGAACTAGCCCTTTAAACTATAGTTAAGCATTAATAAATATTGGATTCTTAATTCATTCATGCAGTTAATGCATACAGTATCAATGATGAGTAAAACATTTTTAACTGTGTTTATAATTTACATACTAATGAGTATTCATGTGTTAATGATGAATTCAGTATTTAATTCCTAACAAATGCTTAATAGTGTGTACTTATTATAAAGTGTTTCTTTAGTCACTATTATTACGCATTTCCTCCCTCAGTTTGAAAATGAAATTCAGCCTGTGAGGAGGGATGGCAGCTGATCCGTGCTTCAGCTAAATGGTGTATTATGTGAAAGTGGTTCACATCCAGGCTTGTTGGATTTATGGGATTTATCTCCGACACTGTGAGGAGTGGAGGTTTGAACACAGGCATCTGAGAGCAGTGACGCAACAGATCAGGTCAGCATGGAGGGTGGAAGTCCAGTGTGTGGTCAGCCTTTATTACTGTCCTATGGGTCTGTGTTACTGGTCCTATGCTCATGGCCCAAAGCTTGTGGCAGTGCACCTTCATGGCTGACACAATCACACTGACTGACTCCCAGCTGACAGAGGAGTGTGGTCTCACCAACCAGCCACAGTGTTCACTACTTCATTAGGGCATAACAGCTGAAGCTTGTTCATTGGCTCATTGTGGAGGCTAACCACTGACAAAATGCTAGGTTCAAGGTTCAGTTTTTGTCTTTCTAGAACATGCTCTCATATAAAGAGAAAGAATGAAATTTATACTCAGATCCCAAGAGTACAATAAAATGCCAAAAAAAACAACAAGCGAATGAAAATAAAGCATGAAATCCACAGCAGCAGTAGGGTCAGGTAATGAGACAGTGAGTTTGTCAATCTCACAGCCTCTGGACATTAGCTGGAATTAAAGGGATAGTTCAACATTTTGGCAAATTGGCCCATTGCCAATTATAGCAGTAGGTTTGTTACCTTTATTTGTCGGTGCAAGCTATTTTCAGAACGGCGGAGCAGAGCCGCAAGTTGCTCAGAGGTACACGACAGAGGCTATTGGGATTTCATAGTTTCCCTCATCAAATACACAATCCAACAACTCTAAAACGCTCTGGACAAGTTGTGACCTGAACATTCACCACATTATGAGATAATAACGGATGTGCGGGGGCAGTTTTTCAACAAGCAGTCTCTGCATTTGATGAGGGAAACCAAGAAATCCCATTAGCCTCCGTAGCATAGCTCTGAGCAGCTAGCGGCTCTGCTCTGCCATTCTAAAAATAGCTTGCACCGACAATTAAAGGTAACGAACCTACTGCTATGACTATAGGGATTATGGCAATGGGCCAATTTGCCCAAATGTTGAAACACCCCTTTATGCTATGATGTCCTGGCTTTGATGTTCTGCAGGCTTCTGTCTGAGGGGAGGGGGGGGCAAACAGTCATTTGCTCCTGCACCTGCTGACATATGGCCCTAATAGAGGGGAGGCAGCAGTTCATGATATTTTGGGTATGACCAAGCCCTGCAGTGCCTCATGGTCAGCAGGATAGCTTCTGTACCTCAATGTGGTGCAGGATGTGAGGACGCTCTCCACCACACACCTGGAGAAAGACGTCAGGACTGGGCCGGCACGACTGCTCTGATGTTTGGCTGAACAGTCTGAGGTGAGAAGAGTGAACAGCAGAGGGCTCAGGAAACATCCCAGGACGGGAGTGGTGTTGAGGATGAGACATCATGGAATCTGAAGTCCTGAAGAAGTCCAGTACACGGACGGTTTAAAGGGCACATATTATGGAAATGTCACTTTTTGAAGGCTCTTTAACATATATTTGGGTGTTTGTCTTGCCTTCAGGCCCCCAAAATGTGAGAATTGACAAAAAAAATCAGTAATTTTCAGGCTCCCTAGGTTGAAATCCATGTGGTTTTAGGAGCTGTTCCCTCAGTTTTCTGACAATGATGTAACTAGTTTTCTAATCTGCATAACCCCACCCCTACCTGGGACCAGTAGAGGGCAAGCAGTGGTTCATTTGCATTTAAAGGGACAGACACTGAAACCAGCCGTTCTGAACAGGGCTGGGTTTTTTTTTTAAGTAGCCTATATTTTTTGGGGCTTTTTATTGCCTTTAATTGACAGCACAGTAGAGAGAGAGACAGGACATGGGGAGGCAGAGAGGGGGAATGACATGCAGGAAAGGGCCGCCCGATGCAGGATTCAAACTGGGGCCGCCTGCAGTGAGGACTGTAGTCTCTACATGGGGCGGCAGCTCTACCAAGTGAACAGGGCTGTTTAGAGAGGATGAAAAGAGCTGTGATGTTTGATCCTTGGGGGATTTTGACCAAAGCATGTCACCGACATGTCTTTAAGACACCTGGGAATTATTTTAAGTTGTGGAAAAGAGGCAGAATATGTCTCCTTTAGGTCAAGTATCAGCAGTTTGTTGATTCAAGTCTGCAGGATAATTGTATTACGTAACGGTAGAGCTCATGTCCAGGAGGAGCAGTCTAAGGCTATTGTTTACACAGAAACCATCTGAACAGAAAACGCAAAAGTGGCATGTTCTCACTTTTTATTCCACGTTTAGGACGAGCGTTTCTGGGGAGGAAATTTGCGTGCATATGGTGACGCAAAAGTCTGTGTAATTCAATGTTGTATGCACACCAGGCGTCTAGGTGGCAGCGTGCCGCACAACACACAACACCACCAAGTCTGCACGCCTGGTACAACCCACAATGTTTCCTTATCTTCCTCTTGATTTGCGGCAGGCTGTACGCGGGCCACATAGACTGTAAAAAATATGGACGTAGCATCTGTGACGTCACCCATTGGTTTTGGGGAGTCGTTTTTGTGACTCAAATATGGCGGCCTGAACAGCGCCATGTTGGCCGGCCGAGAACCCGCCCACTGGCCTCGAAGCAGTGGTCTCCGGACCTATCACTCAACGTTTCTGTGCCCTAATTGGCCAGAATTTTAACCTAATAATAATAAAACAGTAGAGTTAAAAAAAAATTCAACCCCCTCAGAGTGTGTGCGGGGGTAGAAACTATCGGTTGAGACCAAAAAACGTTCTGACACCAGGCTTTTAACATGTTTATTGAGGATGTAAAGTCGGCGATTTTAACATGGGGGTCTATGGAGAATGCTGCTTTCTGACACCAGCCCCCAGAGGAAGAAGAGGGGATTGCAGTTTTTTGAACGTGGAAGTGAGCTTCACTTCTCAGACCAACAACTGCCCCCTTGGCCAGCCATCGTAATGCTGCCCTCTGTGCCCTCCACAGGCCATAGCAATCGGAGCAGACGTTTTGCGTTTTCACCCTTTACATGTGGACGGCGGAGCATTTTTAAGATTTCCACTCCGGAGGGTGGTTTCACTTTTTTGCGTTTTCAAGCCCCGAAAAAGCCGTCGCCATCTAAACAAAAGGCACATCCCATGAAATATTTTGCCGTTTTCATCCGCGAGCGTTATTGTATAAACAGGGCCTATCCACCACTTTCCGGAGAACGACGCTGGGTGTCGCCATGACACTCCATTCATTACATTTTAGACTAACGTTAGCTGGGCTAACCGTTAGCCGTGTCTTAAATAACTCAATAAACAGCCCATGAAAAAAATATTTTTTCCAGCGGATATCCTAGTTCCAACATGACTGAGCTAACTGGAGTAGTTTCATGTCGTGTCCCACAACGGGAGGGTTTTAACAGCTAACGTCCTGGTGTTAGTTTGCTGCTGCTGTTAGCTTGCTGCTGCTGTTAGCTGTCAGCAGCAGCAAAGCTAACGGCTACGATAGCCATGACTAGTTGCAGAGGCGTGCACACAGAAGCGGTGGTGTTTGTTCGGTAATTCGTTTTGTAGACTTGACAAAACATCAGATTAGTCAGGGCGGTTTTGGCAGCCCGGAGCCCCCACATTTGGTGCCTACACCGGTGGCTAATGCTACCAGTTAGCCGCTCGCTAGAATGCTACTACGGGGTTGAAAACCGACTTCCGTTGTGGTGTGACGCAATGGATCATGGGAAAATAAAGTGGTGGATACAGGAACCTCTGTTGATGCTGTTCTTTATGTGGACCAGCACTAACTGTTGGTGGAGCAGGAGGTGTTTAACATGTCTGTCAGTAAACTGGAAGGAAAAGGGTGTGTGTGTGTGTTTGTGTGTGTGTGTGTGATGCACTGTATACTGTGACCTGCATCTCTGAACTCTCCAGCTGTGAGATCAGCCTACACTTCCAGTGAACCAACCCCAAGGTCAACCGGTCCACCCACACTCTCACTGTGTGTGTGTGTGTGTGTGTGTGTGCAGATGCCCTGTGCACATGCAGTGGTGAATACAAGCCATTCAGCCTACACCTCCAACGTCCCACAGGCTGTAAAAATCCCCAGTATTGTTCTTGGAGCTGTGGTGCTGCTCGGTGCAGCAGCAGAGCTCAGGAGGTGTTGACTTACACTGCAGGCCTGTGGGGAAACTGGACGTTACACTACTTGACCGCTGACCTCCTGTCACCAGTCATAAATCACTGCTAGAGCTGAGCCACACTGATGCTTTGTGCTGGATGTAGTTCTGTATCCTTTGTCTTGTGTTAGCTTTTTACTGTCATCTATGGTGTTTCGGGTCAGTTTTGACCCGTATTTTAAATCAGCTGTAAAATACACTAAATACTTTTTTTTTCATCCAATTTGTTTTTCATCTCTTGGTTACATTGTTAGGCTTCCTTATCCCTGAAAATACTGGTTTTAATATTTTTTGGTGTGGGCCACTGAGCCTTTTTTTGTCAGTATGACCCTTGGCTTCAATGTAACCTTCCTCTTGTCAGCTTTCTGCTGCCATCTCTGGTGTTAGGGTCACTTTTGACTCGAGTCTTCAACCAGCTGTAAAACACACTAAAAACTATTATTTATCATCCCATTTGTTTCTCATCTCTTGGTTACATTGTTAGGCTTCCTTAACCATGAAAAGGTTGGTTTTGCACTTATGATTTCAGTTTTAACAGTTATTATTGTTCTTATCGTTATAACCAGGTCAAATTTGACCCGAACACCACAAATGTAACAATTTTAACCAGAGCATTTTAGAACTTTGTGAAAAAAAAAAAAAAAGTTTTATTTTGTTTAAATAGAGGTTCCTGACAAAGTCAAAAAACCTTGATTGCAGGTTGCAGCCAGGGTGTGTTCAGGAGGTGTGCGACTGGATTCATGGGTGTTTTTTTAATCACATGCAGCTAGAGGAGGATGCACCGTCAGGACAGGCAAACCAGATAAAGGATTTTGACCCTTAGGAGAACAGAGGCGACTGATGGCCCCTCATATTGTCAGAATTTACCATAACAACTAGAAATCTCTTGTTAACTGTATGTTCAGACCAAAAGCAGTGAGAACATTAAAGTGACAGGAGGCCATTCATCATCCTTGTGAGACAGTGTGTCTTGACATTAACAGGTCGCGGTGCCTTCTGAGCGATGTAGGCGTCTGGGAAACTCAAGTCTGGGCAACTTCATGGTGTACTGTGGTAAATTGATGTGTTGATGAAAAGAAGTGATCACCGCCGACACGTCTTCACTTGTATCCACCTTTTTCCGAACGTCAAAAACGTAGCCTGTTTTGCTGGTTTTGCTCTTCCGGTGGAATTTTATGTTTACGTTTCCATGGTTTCAGTAGTCGCGGTAAATGCATGGATTTTTTTTTTTTTTTTCCAATGAAAATCTGTAAAACGCATGGAGAGCAAGATGGCGCGGTTCAGCCTAGACGCCTACCTGATCGCTCCGTATAGACTGTGGGACAGCACAGTCTGGGGGGTGTAGTCAGGACTTCATTTCACTGCTTGTTGTAAGTGTACACTTTGACTTTGCATGTGACAAATAAAGAATCTTGAATCTTGAATCTTGAATCATCACACCAGCTTTTAACAGTGGATATCACACAAATTGACATCCCTAGATCCATGCGTTTACCGCAACTATGACAACAACTGAAAACCATGTAAACGTACAATTCCACCAAAGCGGCAAAACTGGCTTCCGGTTTTGACCATAGATGACGTTCGGAAACTTGTAGATACAAAAAGAGTTTATTTACAAGAAGAAGAACAGTGTTCAAAAAATGCCGAATACTGGAGCATCTCTGGTGCCAATGTGAGATCTCTCTCTCCTGGCCCAAAACTATCACCTTATATCTGTTACAGTACTCTGTACACTTGCTACACTCTCTTTTTTTGTCCTTGAAAATGTTGGTAGGTGTATATTGTTCCCATCACTGGGTTGTCCCAGTGTTTGTGAAGATACAGTACACTCAAAATAGAAAATGTCATAATTTCAAAAAGAAGAGTAACCTGGTGGACCTGATACCTGGGTGGTTAGGGTGTGGCCTCAGCAGGTAAAGATGCCCTGAGCATTTATGTTCCTGCTGCTGCTCTTTTTCTTGCTCTTTGTTCCTGCCAATCTCTTCTGTACCTAAAGGTTTAAGAGCTTTAGTCTGGAGAGTACAACCCTCCTTTTGTTTCTAAGCTCCTTGGAGGAGATTTTGATAAATGTGGCTGCAGGTCACCCTGTCCTTTTGGATGTGTCCCTGTTCAACTTTTTTTTTTTAAATACACAAGTGAAAGCACCTGGCAACTTTGATGTCCATAATGAGAAATGCAGCAGTAAAACTGGAGAGAGAAATAAGTCTTTTTAAAAAACAAAATCAGCTGATTTTAAGGAGGAACAGCATCATTGTCCTCCCCTGATCAGGGAGGGAATGAGCTTGGACCTGTGGTCTATGAGCCAGACATTGTAATTGGTCTGTATGTGGTTCGGTTTCCTGACCTCAACACCTGATGACGTTCCATCAGACAGGGACACACCATCTTTTCTCAGTCCACATCCTGCAGCTGCAGCTGAGCAGTGAAGCTCCAGAATATCTTCAATTTGATGAGAAAATCTCACATCACTGTTTTTCTCTCAGCTTTTTCAGAGAGCCCTTTTTCTACTCTCCCAGAAAATGTCACTTATTAAAGTTTCCAATAACATGTCTCAACGTGCTGATTCCTAGAAACCATCAACAGCTTTGGCAAGTTTGGACAAAACTGTCTTGGAGGTTTTCTGCACAGCGGATCAACCTGTGTTTCTCTCTCAGCTGCTGCTCGCTGAGCCGAGGCCGTTGGGCTCAGTACACACAGGAATGTCATTAAGGCTTTTTAATGTTCCTCGTGTGTTCGGGCCTTACATTATGGAATGTAATGGTGAGAGCGGGACAACAAAGACCGCCTTTCACTATGAGGGAGACCGTCCGAAACCTCTCAGCTTTCTCTCACTGCTCACTGGCATCAGGAGAAAACTCACTCCGGTCAAAATATAAACTCCACAGGAGTGGAGTGGATAGTTTTACTCAAGTAAAGGTCAAGAGGAGTTTGTTGGGAAATGTACTCAACTGTCAAATGTTCCAGGGTTTCAGAGTGAAGGAAGGAACGACAGGATGGAGAGAAGGACAAAAGAGAAACATGGAAGGAAAGAACAAGAGAGAGGAAGGCCAGCCAGAGGCTCAGAGGAGTGTATGGAAACGAAACAAAGACACATGGAACAAAATGAAAAACAAAAGGACAGCATATGAATTTTCCTGGATATGAAGAGGGGAAAATGGGGAAAGTCTCCAAAATGGAGAGTCACAATGACATTTCAAAGGGATTGGTTCCCTTTGTGGTGGCGTTGGCAGACAGACCCAGAGCTCGTTAACGGAGCTCAGTGTTTCAGTCTGGAGCTCATTTGCTTCCTGTGCCCATTTGTTAGTGTTGTTATCCTGGGAGGAGCGGTTGGCTCTGCACCGCCGGCGGTTTGCTGCTCTGGAGTCAGCATCAACATCAACGGGCATGAGATTCAGACGACGGTGGCCCACAGAGTCTTTAAAGGGATAGTTCACCCAAAATTCAAATTTCACTCATTATCTACTCACCCTCATGTCGACTAAGAGTCCTCCGTCCCTTCTCTGAGTTACGGGGGGGTCCGCGCAGCAGTATTTGTCCATATAATGGTTGTCAATGGATACCAACTTTCTTCGTCCAAAAAGACACACCAAAAAACATCCAAATACCTCCATACTGGTCTTCTGTAATGTCCCTCTTGTATTGAAGCCTCAACATGAGAAATTGTTCCGCCGGTCAGTGCAAATCTCGCGTGATTTGCACTGACACAGGAAGAGCAGTGAACTGAGACACTGGGAGCTTCCGTTACAAACAAGCTTAAAATATAGACTTATTTAATTTTTTTCGGAACAATTTCTCATGTTGGGGCTTCAATACAAGAGGGACATTACAGACGAGCAGTATGGAGGTATTTGGATGTTTTTTGGTGTGTCTTTTTGAACGAAGAAAGTTGGTATCCATTGACAACCATTGGACAAATACTGCTGCACTGACCCCCCCGTAACTCAGAGAAGGCACGGAGGACTCTGAAACTTCTCACAGCTCTTAGTTGACATGAGGGTGAGTAGCTAATGAGTGAAATTTGAATTTTGGGTGAACTATCCCTTTAATGAATCCATGTTGTTGTGCTGCCCATCAGAGACAGCTCACTGTCACAACCGGAGTCCTGGACTGAAACCGAGTGAATGTGAACATCTGTCCACGCGCAGACACACTCCTGTCTGCAGTCAGGAGCTGGACTCTACAGAGCAGAACCGGCTCACAGACACCAGACAGACCTCTGAGCCTGGGATGGAAGAAATTAAAACTATCTGTTAGTTATGTCTCTGGAAAAAACTTTTACATCAAAAGTTCACTGATACATCTGTACTTGATGAATGCATATAACATTACAGAGAGGAGTGAAAAGAAAAGAGTCAAATCTGAATTCTGACACTTGAGATCAAGAAACCTGTAAACAGAATACTATTACTACAAAGTGTTGCATTGCATACACACACAAAGGCATTTCCAATACATATTTCCCTTTCATACACACACAGACGCAGCAATAATCTGAAGCTGATCCTCTCCACAGAGAGAAGCCAACAGGCTTCAGGGCTGAGAAGGGAGGAAGCAGCTGGAGAGTGTGATGTGATGCAAGGTGGAGGAAATCCAGGGAATTAAAGTGGATATGTGAGGGAGCTGCAGAGCTCACCAGGCTGGGATCAAGACCAGAGTCTGCAGATGTCCGAGTCGGCTGGGGCTGTCGGAGGATTCTCTGTGCTGGTCTAGCTCACTGTGAGACAGGCGCTGTTGTGTGGTCCCAGTGGACGAGACGCTTCGAGATACAAACATTTCAAACAGGGTTCCCAAGCTCCAGTTGTCAGTGTGAACCCTGAACAGATGCTGTCCAGAGCTGAGACACAGACAAGCTGCTGTGCAAACCACAAATCAAAAGGACTCTGAAAATATTGATACTTGTACGTGCACGTGTGTGTGTGTGTGTGTGTGTGTGTGTGTGTGTGTGTGTCTAGGGGTGTCAAACTCAAATACGCCGCGGGCCAGAATTAAAAAAAAAATGGTACAAGTCGAGGGCCACATGGTTGTTTATTGAGAACTTATTGAAATTACCTTTTTACACATATTGAACCTAAAACTAATAAAGCTTGTAAGTTATTGCATATAAAACAACAATAATCATTAAAATAAATATATAAAAAATCAGTTGCATTCATTTCTAATGGCTCTATCTGCAGCTTTCCATAGTCATTTCTAATTAGGGATGCACATGATTAACCATTAACCAATATCAAGAACTTTGACTGATTAATATCGATTAATATTTTTTTAACTTCTATGTGTCAACTTATGGGGGCTTGACGACACGTGTAGACTTACACTCGTGCCTTCAGTCATATCAGTCATTCGTTTCTCAGCAGGAAGTCAGACATATGTGACAGTTGTGCAGCGCAGTCCAGTGACAGACGGTCAGACGACAAACGTAAAGGGACGTCTGCGTGTGCATCACCTGTAACAACGGCGCTGCTAAAAAGAATAAGAAAAAAAGTATGGTAGCTACTGTGTTCTCCAGCGTTCCCCAGTGTTCACCTGCAGCTGTCAGAGGACCTCTGCTGCACTCAGGCTGTGTGCTGTGTGTTTCATAACGCCAAGAAAAAAAAAGCACATCGTCGATCACCCTCTCAATCAACAACAGAGGATCAGGTTGCTCGCGGCCCCCTGATAGACGTGCACTGGCAGTGCATTGTGGGATTTGTAGTTTTAGTGGTACGTGCAACATACCAGCGGGCCATAATTAGATATTATCAAGCGGGCCAAAGATAATTGGACATAATTAAGCACTCGCGGGCCACATAAAATGAGGTGGCGGGCCACCTCTGGCCCGCGGACCTTGAGTTTGGGGTGCTGGGGCTTGGAGAGCCTTATACAGATATGGGATCAATCTAAATGATCTAGTTTACATGCTGAGTGCAAATATCACTCATTGCCCAACAGCTACAATTACACACACAGGAGTGGATATCATTCACCATGATGCCAGACAGCAGGAAGTTTTACTCAAAAGGGAGGGAGGGACATAATTACAGAGTCTCCTTTAACTTTCAACACCTCCCCTCCCACTCCTCTTTAGTCCATCAACACACAGAGAGAGAGAGAGAGAGAGTCTGAGATAAGAAGCAGCACTTGTAGGATAGATCTAAGCAGGGAGAGGATGATCCAGAGGGAGACAGGTGGAGTGGGCGACAGGTGAGCAGGTGTTTAATGAATCAACCTCCAGATGTGTCCTGCTGCATGACACAACGTACAACTCAGATAATGAACAAATGAAACATTCTCTACAGTCTTTCTGATTCACACGTAGCCTCTCTCCATCTTCACCAAACTCCAAGATAAAAAAAAATAAAGATACATAAGATGGGATCCATCTGGCAGGAGGCGTCAGTGTGTGAAATTCAACATTGGCTCCGGTCTAGAGATTGATAGACCATCTGCACATGTCTGTGACTCAGGGACCAGACGAGGGGCCAAACCTCCACATTATCTAAACTGTCCCCTTCAACATTTAAACTGTGTGATGCTGAAAAGATGAAAGAGCTTCTCTCATCAGTCTGCTGTCAGCAGCCTTATCTTCTCCTCTGCTGTTAAAAACACAGTCTCTCCTTTCAGCCCAAGTCTGTTACACTTCCTGCCTCTTAAAGCACGACTCAGTCCTGAAGATCTATATCTTTTTATTTTCATTCATGTTCTAAACAGCTGTATTGTAGTTTCTGTGATTTTGATTCCTTCCAATGGACTGAAAAATGATTTAAACAATTCTGCAGTAACATCTTCCTCTTCCAAAAACAGTGTCCTAGCTGTGTAAAGTGAGATACGCTATAGCTCCTCTCCACTCCTCCCTGTATTTACAGAGTCATTTCATTGGACCAATCAGGTGCAGGAAGAAAACTCTGGGGAACAAAGAAGTGAAATTAGGGGAATTTCACAGGAAATGAGAAATACCTGAAGAATTATTTTTGGAAATCCCGTAGACACAAAAAGAAACAGTTTTTTACATTTGTTTTCTAACACAGCTGTTACAGGCTTCTGCAGAGTGAGGAGCAATCACTCAGTCCCATGTCCTGACTTTTCTATTAGACGTATGACAAAAGCATATGGGCTGTAACACAGATAACATCAACATCACCTTTTACTCCTTACCAGTGGCGGCTGGTGCTAAAATAAATTGGGGGGGCGTCAGATAAATAAGATAAATAAAGAGCATTGCTAACTTCACATCCAGCAGTAAACAGCAGTCAGCAGCGGATCAGCTGATCTCTCCCTCCGTACAAACGCTCCGTTCTGATCTAGCCCCACTGGACTTTCAAAGTAAAGGTGACGCAGCTGAAAATTAGTTAGGCTAAATAGTGAAACAGCGGCGCCTTTATAGCCGATTTTAGGATGAAACTCTGAACATAACCTGAAACAACAGATTTTTCTTTTGCTGCGGCCGCCATTGTCTCCTGTCTTGTTGTTGTTTTCTGTCTGCTCCGTGTGCACGCCATGGATGTATTATATTAACGGTGCACGCGGGTGAGTCTGTAGCTGTTTGAGTGACAGGCACGTCGCCGCTGCCAGGGGAGTGACTTTGATTGACAGGTCAGGTATCATGAATCAATCCGATTGGATGAAAAAATGACCCAAACGCGCTGATTGGCCACGGGCGCAGAGAGCTGCGCCCGGAGGAGAATCTTGAAGTGACCAATTAGAGACCAGCATGAAGTCACATGGAAGCCAAAAGTTTAAGAGCCCACATACACACTCATTAGGCCGGCGCCCCTCGCTATTGAAATGTATGAAACAACCCAGAATAAACCCAATATGGAATGGAAAGGCTTACGAATTTCAAAGTAAAACCCATTGTATGAGTGAACACTGAACAGATATGGTAATTACTTTTTATTATATTTATGTTTACTGTGTCTACACTTTTTTCCTGAAATTTTGATGGGGGCGGCGCCCTAGCGCCCCCTATTGACCGGCCGCCACTGCTCCTTACTTTTAAAGATGTTTCTCCTGACTAACACACAAGCATCTAATACTTTCAAAAGATGTCTCCTTCCTCACCTCCTCTTGATTTTGTTGACTGTGCCTTTAATTTAGGTCCAACAAGATTACACTGCGAAACAGTGGCTAGACTAGTGAAACCAGAGGTTTTTGTGTGACCATGCCCTAAAGTCTAACAGTAAACAGTGGAATCTGGTCTTTACAGCACAAACATGGTGGAATGAATGAGGTAAAACCTGCATTAGCTACAATAAAGCAGCGGTGCTGGTCCAGTGTGTGATGGTGAAGGTTACCTGTAAGACTCTGAGCTGCTCACTGACTGATGTTTGTGTTGGAATGTGGGCAGCATGAGGATTAGCCGGGTAATCCCCTGGACCAGGACCAGGCTAATCCTCCGGCTCGACCCGCACACCTCAACTGGACACTGAGCTGCTCAGACACTACACAGGACACAGGTGTCTGTCTGTGTGTGTGTGTGTGTGTGTGTGTGTGTGTGTGTGTGTGTGTGTGAGAGAGAGTGCACATGCTCATCACTGTGTTCACTCAGATGTAGAATCTCCCTCAGATGTCCATGGGTAAAGAAAAAGAAAAACAGAACCAGGTAAAGAGAAGGATTTGTGTCAAAATGATGAAACAGAACGAGCTTGCTTCAGTCTGTCACACAATTTATCAACAATTGTAGTTTCAGGTTGACTTTATTCTCTGTTAGGAGTTAAGGTGAGACACTACAGGCAAAAACATTGTTTCTTCAAGCACTCATCAATTTTGACATTTGGGGCTATTTTGCTTCCTCATGTCTTCTTTCAAAATAGTGAAAAGAAATGGTAGAAAATCCACATTAAGCCGTTTTTTGTTTGTTTTTTTTTGTTTTTGCTTTTGTTTTTTTTACTTCATCAGTAGATTTCTCTTAAATTCACCAAAAGTTAACATGCTGTGACATGTGCTGTGCCTGTTGTCAAGTAGCTCTCCAAAAAGGCCATTTCCTTTCTATCAGCAACAAATCGTAAAGGTATGATGACAATAACAATCTATGGAATTTTACAGTAAAAGGCCGTTTTCTCAAAATAAGTTTTCCTCTTACTCTGAGATAGAAATCTCCACTTCAGCAGCACTTACATCAAACCATCCATTTTGATCCCTTTCTATATTCTGAAGGTTTTTACAGAGGGGATTATTGATATATCATTCACAGCCTGATTTATACAACATTTTATTCCTAAAAACTGGTGACAGTATTTTCTCATTTACAGAGTGATAAAAAGAGATATCCAAAATCCCCTCTTCTGAGTCTAATATGTCAACAAAATAAAAGATAAAACATTAAAAGGGGCTTTATCCATTGTTCAGATTTCTGCTCTGGAAATGTATGCAAGTTAGTGCAAATTGAATTAGATATTGCCTATTTACATATTTACACATAAAATTGGACAAAACTTGTAATACAAAAAATATTTGTCTTAATGGAAGTGATCAACTTGGGAAGTTTCATGGTGATATATATTTAAATTTTTACTCTATTCACCTGTAGAATTAGCAGGACTAATGATTCTGGTCTGACTTAAGCCTGTGATGCTGTTTGAGGTTCAGTGACCTTTCTGTTTTGTTGCACAGTGTCTGGAGTTTGGCGAGGGCTCAGTGACGGGCGACATGTGTGAGGATCTGTGTGTGCTCGGCCTGGTGGAGTACAAGCGCTGCCTCTACTACGAGAACGGGAAGAAGGTGATAGAAGCACGTTGGAGAGGAAACCCAATCATCCTCAAGTCCAAACTGGAGAATTTCTCCTCCTACGAGCCACTGGGGATTCTGGACTACCAGGTAATGTCCGCATTTTTTATTTATCCACTCAATTTAGGGCCAGAGAACACTGAAAATGATTCATAATCATCTTTTCTCTATTCAGGACACAGCAGAGGAGCTGTCCCCTCTTGATGTGGTTTTCTACGCCACCCTGGAAGTAAGTTACAGTATATCAGACGTTTAGTGCTAATAAAGCCACTTATCAGACAAAAATCTAAGTTTGCAGTGCATATTACTGTAATGTCCTCTGATCTCAGGTACGAAACTCCCTGGGGCTGGCTGAGGAGGGTGAGGATGAAGAGGGAGGAGGAGGAGGAAGTAACAGCTCTCTGGCCAGACTATGGGGGAAGAAGCTGCAACACAGAGACAAGAGCTACTCCAGAGCAGAGCTGGCCTCCCTCTGGTCCCTGCTGCAGCAGGAGGAGTACACCTTCCTCAGGTAAAACCACAACAACACCTGAGACCTGGATCCTCCAGCCAAACCTGTTGCAATGGTGGCTCGAAGAAAATCAGTTTAATATCAAAGTCCATCATATTTCTCATGCAGATCTTCTGATGATCTGATCCAATGGCGATGTCGGAGGAAATTTCAGGGTGTCACCTAAATAAATTAGAGTTTGTCCTTTGGTGAATGAAATGTCCTCTGCTAAATTACAGGAGTCAGGTCAGTAGTTGCTGATATAATTCATTCTTGTTGATGGGTATCTTTAGATTTCCTATAATTCATTCAGAATTTCGTTCCAGCATCACCTCCAAAAGAACCCAAACGTAACTATGTACTGAAGTCTGACCACATAAGGTTGTTTCACTGGAGGACGAGGACAAATAGACTTTTTTTTTCTTGTTTTTTTTTTATTGGAGGGCACAGACACTCAGACACCAACAGGCTGGAAGCCAAAACTCCACTGAGTCCAAAAATAAAACCGACGAGGCGAGGTGACCTGTGCTGCTGCTTATCTGAGGCCTGCAGACAGAGCTGCAGTGACAAATGGAGTTCAGATATTAAAAAAAAGAGTGTGTGTGTGTGTGTGTGTGTGTGTGTGTGTGTGTGTGTGTGTGTGTGTGTGTGTGTGTGTGTGTGTGTGTGTGTGTGTGTGTTAGGGGAGATAGGTGGCTAAACCACAGTGGATTTGTCTGACCTGAAAAGCATATTAACCCTTGCACCAGTGTGTATGACCTGTTCCACTGGAATATTAAGGCTCATAAAATGGAATCGTATTATGTGTGATGGCATCAGACTGTTGTCACCAGTATCACTCATGATAATGTTCAATAAATGTTGAGATCTACTCAGAATCACAAAGATGAACCACACTTTGGTGCAATATCAGAATATCAGAGAATCATCCAACACTGGAGGATTCACTCTCACTCTGTAGACAGTGAGTCCAAGTATGAACTGTTATGGCGATCTATGTAGCCAAGTCATTGTTGTGAGATGATCAACATTTCTAGTAGCCTATTGTGGGTTGCACGACTAAAACTATCATGTTTAAAAAAGACAACTGTTCTGACTAGCATCACTAAAATTAGAAACAAAATTAAAGGAGACATATTCTGCCCCTTTCCCACAAATTAAAATAGTTCCCAGGTGTCTTAAAGACATGTCTGTGACATGCTTTGGTCAAAATCCCCCAAGGATCAAACATCACAGCTCTTTTCATCCTCTCTAAACAGCCCTGTTCAGAACAGCTGCTTTCAGTGTCTGTCCCTTTAAATGCAAATGAACCACTGCTTGCCCCGCCCCTTCTACTGCTACCAGGTAGGGGTGGGGTTATCCAAATCTGAAAACTAGTTACATCATTACTTGACAACTGAGGGAACAGCTCGTAAAACCACACGGATTTCAACCTAGAGAGCCTGAAAATTACAGATTTTTTAGTCAATTCTCACAGTTTGGGGGATGGAAGGCAAAACAAACACCTAAATATCTGCCTTCAGAGAGTGATATTTCTATCATATGTAGGCTACGTGATGTGTGTTTTAAAACTAGAATAGCTAATACATTGCTAAGGGGGTAAAATTAGCATGTCTAAAATTAGCATGGCTATAGTAAAAGTAAGAGCTCTCTGATTGGATGTTTGTAGCAGCAGCTCTCAGGCCTGTAGTTGACTTCTTTAGTTCATCTCTGTATTTGTATATTCACTCAACCCTTGCTGCTCCTGAACCTTCATCTCCCACTTGGTTTCCTCAGAGTCCTGCAGGACCTCAGCACCCATGTGGCCAAAGTGTTGGGCTCCTGCGGTCACTTCTACGCCGTGGAGTACCTCTCTGCAGGCCACGCCTGGGACCAGAACATCTTCTCCCTGGAGGAGGTTGCCGGTCCCGGGCCACAGGGTCCAGACCCGTCCGGAGCCTATGGGAGGTGGACCACCAGGGAGATGGTCCACCGTATCGCGCTGAGCTTTCTGGACATGGTTTGGCACTTTGACAACGACTTCACTCACAAACTTCACCTGTGTGACATCAAACCTGAGAACTTCGCCATCAGGAAGGACCTGACTGTGAGTTTCATACACTTTGTGATTCACTTTGTTTGATACGTCTCTTCCAGAATGACTCACTCTGACTGAGCCTGAACGGTCTGAATGTTCTCTGAGAGAAGGAACAGGGTAAAAGCACAGCAGCAAGCTTGGAGAGAAAGGATCAAAGGGACTTTAAATAAAAAGCCATTAGAGATGGAAATTAGTGAGTGGATAGACTGTGGTTACGTGAAGTTTATTTGAAAATAATGTCTTTTTCAGCCAAAAGGAGAAATTATGACCCTGCTGGGAAAGAGATGGTCATTTTACACAGGAATAAATAAGCAAATGTATATATAGGCTACTATACATTGTCATAAATTTCAGCATCATTAATATACATGATTACTTGTTTTCATAAGGATTAGATGCCACAATTATTTACTCGTCAACATTCCTAAAATACTGTCACTTTCCAAAAAAGATTATGTTGGAACCATATAGACAAATCAGCACAACTGGCATGGAACGAAAACAAACGTAGCATTGAATTGGTAGGAGTTTAAATGGTGTGTGCGTCATTTGTATTGGGAAAAAAGAGATTGAAATGACAATTAATGACTTGAATATTCCAAACTTTTTCCCTGGTTGGTCATGTATTAAATAGATACTTAAAATATTTGTGTGTATATAATTAGTAATGCAATTATGTTTAAACCATATTTGATTTTTACACATCCATACAGCGGTGTTAATAATAATAATAATAATAATAATAAAGTTTATTTATATAGCACCTTACAACATCGGACAGATGATCAAAGTGCTTTACAGAAAAGAAATAACATTTCAGGTGACAAATGGCATGGAAAAAACAAAACAAGAAAACACAACAATAAAATACATATCAAAAGGTAAAAGTTAATCAATATTAAAAGCCAGTTTAAACAAATGAGTTTTAAGACGTGCTTTAAAAAGTGCCAAGTCATCAATAAAATATAATTCAGGGGGTAGGGAGTTCCACAGTTTTGGTGCCGCTATTGAAAAGGCCCGATCCCCCCACTGTTTGCAATTAGAGAAGGGGACCTCTAACAGGGGCTGTTCTGAGGACCGGAGGGCTCTACAGTGTCGTCTAAGTTTTAAACAATCGGACAGATACTCTGGAGCAAGACCGTGAATAGCTTTAAAAACAAATAATAACAGTTTAAAAGTGATTCTAAATTTAACCGGGAGCCAATGTAGTGAACAGAGAACGGGAGTGATGTGACTGTAACGGGAGGTGTTGGTTAGGAGGCGTGCTTGGTTAGGAGGTGTTGTCAAATTAATTAATACATAATAAGCATGATAACGTAATACCATGTTTATTTCTCTGACAATTATGGTACCAAGAAAATCTGTAACCGTGACATCCCTAATGCATTTGATTGCACAACAGACGATCTGATAAATGATGATGATGATGATGATCATATCAGCTCCACCTTCTTTGTTGGACAAAAGCTTGTGATAACCCCAGTTTAAACTGGAAAAGAAAAACATCTTCTACTGTTGACATTATTATTCAGTCTGAAAAGCAACAGATTGAATTATTATCTTTAACCAAAAAACTGTTCAAGAGTTGGAAGAACTTTTTAAAGAGCACAGATGAGCTTGGCTGAGTGCTGACACCCAGGACACAGAAGAAAGGCAGAAGAACCCCTTAGAACTAACTAAAGCCTCTCAACGTCAAACTGATCTGAGTCACCCTCAGATAATCTAAACTCAAACCGTGGACAGAAAGTTTTCCAACCCTCCACAACCAGCTGCTTTTCATACGACACCAGTGCCATTTGTTAGTGTGTGAGAGCTTCATGGATTGACTTTCAGCTTCAGTTCTGTCTTCTGATTACCTGTTTCCCTCAGTGGCCAGAATTTCCTTGATGATTGTGAACTCAGAGTCCTCTATGCTCGTCATCCTTCTGTTTGTGACTGAGAAAAACGCAGCTGTTGAAACTTTAGTAAGAATCTGACTCATGTATTCTCCATCATTTCTCCGTGATACGACCATTAAAGGTTGAAACGTTGCTTATTTTGGTGAGTGGAACGAGCCCAACGGATAAAAATGGACATTTTTCCTGCTTTTTTTCCTTGTGGACAGAGCAGCAGTGAGAAAGTCAAGCAGAGGTCTTTGGTTGTTTTCCCATCGTTATCAGATGGTTTGATGGGTTTAGCAGCAAACGGAGCCAGACTGTCATTAATCCAGCAGCGTGTCAGGTCTGTGCTGGGCTCTGGGCCAACAATCACAACTCTATCCAAACTGTTTTCTCTTTCACTCGGCTGGATGCTGATTAGTGGAGAATGAGCAGTTAAAAAAAACATGGCATTTGTAAACAACAGGCTAATCACCTTTCTTACAGTGTTAACAGGATCAGTGTTGTTCCTGCTCCTGAATACATTTAACAACTCAGACTTTACTGCACCAACGCTGTAAAACAAGAGCTGCAGTATAACACTTACCTTGAAACCAGCAGCAGCTTCTACACATGCTCATTTCATAAACACACAGTAAACACAGCTTCCAGTGCAGCTGGAATGAATCATTTTATATATCCCACATTTGTCTAAGTTGTATGAATAGGCAGTGATATTCTGTGGACTTGGAGAACATTAAAAGCATACCTGTGAGAAGAGAAAGAAAGAGAAAAGAGAGAAAGACAGAGAGAGAGAGAGACTGCTGACTCACTTTAAATCTGATGATAAAATGTATCTGCACAGCCTTTGTATTTCCTTTTCTTTTTTTTAAAGTGTTTATTTCACACCTTTACACAGTAACCAGACAGAACAAACTCACACATCAACACACCAAAACAGCAACAACACAAAAAACAACAACACCTGGCCTGAAAGGGAGATAGACGAAGCATAGCTTTTAGATTTCCATCCCCATTTACACACTAAGACACCATCAAGACATACATAACAACAAATAAATAAATAATAATAATAATAATAATAATAAACAGAAAAAACAAGCAAGCAGACAACCAAACAAACAAACAAACAAAAAAACATTGCGAACTCCCTCAACAGTCCTAATTTAATTTAATTTAATTTAATTTATACACGTCAAACATCTGCTGTTTAAACTTTCTTTTAAACTCACTTAGACTTTTACTGTTTCTGATGTTTTCAGCCAAACTGTTCCACATAGTTACTCCACAAACTGAGACACACATAGATTTAAGCGTTGTCCTTGTGAGCTGTTGTGCCAGTTTATGTTGACCCCGGAGGTCATATCTCTTGGCACTTTCCCTTTCACAGAAAAGTCCTTGAATAATTACAGGTAATTGATTATGTTTCGCCAAATAGGCAATTTGTACAGTTTTTAATTTAATCAAATCTAAGAATTTCAAAGCAGCTGCCCTCAAGAACAAGTCATTAGTATGTTCATTGTACTTTACATTGCATATAATACGAATAGCTCTAGCTTTTGTGTGTGTATTTACACCATCTTCATACACACTTGAAGTCATAAATTATAATCAGTGTATTATATTTAGAAAAGTATTTGTAAAACAGGTATGGAATTATAAGATGTGCACAATAATATTTGAAATCCTAAATAATTAATGAAGTGCACAATGAAGTGATTAGTGTATAAAATACTTGACCTTTTATTTACAGATCACACGTAAGTGCACTTTTTCTTTTATACCTTTGTTTGCACATTCAGAGTCTGTACATTCTATTTCAAGGTGTCGCCGTCACGTCAGGATTTAGAAACACTTAGACGTGATGAGCTGGAGTCAGTGTGCTGTGCTGTCTGCTGCAGGTGGTGGCCATCGACGTGGACATGGCCTTCTTTGAGCCCAAGATGAGGGACATCCTGGACCAGAACTGCAGCAGTGATGACGACTGTAACTTCTTTGACTGTTCGTCCAGGTGTAACTTGAACAGACGCAGGTGCAGCCCTCGCCGTAGCAACAGCAACCTGCAGGTAAGACTCCCACTCACTCTTTCCCTAAGCCCTTACTTTGTATTCACTACCTGTACTTCGCTACATTCACATTCACATCCACAAACGTGCATTTTATTTTTCACTCTTGTTCTGGTTTGGTTTTCTCTATTTCAAATAGATAGTTTCTTATTATTTGTTAAAAATATTTTTTTAAACAAATATGGTTGAATATTTACAGTCTTATCTGTTTATATTTTTTGTATATTATTTAACACAAATTAATTACACAAACCAAGTAGCCAGAGATGTTTGTGTCCTGACTTATCTATGAAAACTAGAACTTTGTTGCCTAACAGTGGTTTAGGAAAACATCAGATCTGGTGATTATTACATCATATAAATATTAACAATAGCCTACTCAATATTTTAAAATACAAAAATTCACCTTCCATGATGAATTCAGACAGGTGAGGTTGAGTCAATTAGAATTTGGTGATCTTTTATTTTAAGAGATTGAAAACAGATAAAAACAGAAGCTGCAAAATTCATAATTTCATCATTTCATGTTTCAATCCCCATCCCTTCATTGCATTATTTCTTTGTGTCATATTCAACATGTGTGTGTCCACTCCTCTTCTGCACGCTCTGACCCGCTCAGACAGAAAATGTAATGAGGCCTGAATGCATTCGTGCCGCCATACGCGAGCCTGGCTCCTAATAAGACGCTTGATAAATTACAGGGTTGTCTGTTTCTCCCAGACTCAGTGATCCATCTTTCACAACATTTAATTATACCTGTGCGAAGTAAAGAGACAAGTGGAATGATAATTAGTAATTGGAGGAGCTGAGGGCTGAGCCTGCTGCCGGCATGTTGCGTCTTTAAATCTGTTTTTATTGGAGATGCTTCAAATACATTTGCACTGAATCATTTCATAGGCTGTAAAAGTTTTATATGAATCTATTTTATTTTTTATCAATATGTGCACATGTTTTACTGCAGGTTTCAAATTCAAAGGAGAGAGAGACTCAAAATGTAAATCAAGAGAAAGCAGTGAAATGAGTCAAACAGGACGTTGATTTTATTGATCTTCTCAGAATTTATCTTTTAACGTTTTTTTTTAATTAATATTTATTTTTGCCTGAAGTACATTTTACCAAGAGCTGCAAAGAATGAAACATTGTGGAAATAATTTTAAAAAGGCTTTAAAGGCTGAAATGCTCATTTCATTACAGATTTACAGATGTAAATTAGCTTAAAGCTACAATCTGGTATAGTGCATCAAATGGCAACATTTATGTTTTAACTGTACATTGTCCCTTTTAAATAAATTAAAATTGAAATTGAATTGAGATTCTGTACACTAATATCATGAATCCAGACTCAAGATGAAAAATACAAATGTTTCTAATTCGATTTTTTCTAATTATTTTAATTCATTTATAATTCAACTGAATTAATTAACTGTTATTTTTATAGTTGTTTGGTTTTCTATTCTCAATTTTTAATATAAAATAATGACAATTTCTTCACAGAATCAATATATTAGAGGTAAAGATTCAGTTTGGTCAGACACTTTGGAGGAATTTCACTGTCTTGCCTTTGACTTTTTATCTCATGATTATTTTAATTATAAATTATAATATTATTATAATATGATAATAAATACAAATATCCTCTGAGCATAAATTCATTATCTTTGATTCAATGTTAAATATGTTTCAGGGTTGTTGTTTTGTTTTGTTTTTACAGTAGATAATCATTTTTATTATCCAATAATTTTGAAGACATTCATTAGTTTGGTTATAAAGTAGCTGCAACACATCACAGGATTTTAGAGCTAAAATTAGATTAATTATATGTAGCAGAAATAGTTGTTGATTATCATTGATATACATTTTGTTTCGTTACATCTCAGTATTTTTGTAATTTATGATTAACTAGATATGAATTAGTACAATAGCTTGCTTTCAGTTATTATTATTATTAGTTTTCGTATCGAAGGAAATGCCTGCAAAGCCGAGGCGGACATCACCATCACCGCCATCATCACCATGACAATGCCCAGACAGACTCTCATCACCCTGCTGGCTCCTGTATCACATGTCATATGATATAAGATACCTGTATTCACCTGAGGAGGATGTGCTAATATGATACGCAGGGAAAATATTTTTCTATGGCTGATGACTGGATGGGATGCACAAACACTTAGAGATACAGACTGTGGAGGAAATGAGAAGTGAAAGGTGACCTGTGGTTACAGGTTATTAAAGGATGGAAACATATAAGAAAAATGAAGGAGAGAAGAAAATGAGAAAATAAAAAGGAAAGGTAAGAATGAAAAGTGCAAGAAAATATAGAAGACAGAGGATCCAGGTGTAGACCAAAGAGCAAGAAAATGAGAACAAAACCAAATAATAAAAGTGACAAACTATGAAATAGAAAAGATGATGGTGAATTGAGAGAGTGAAATAGACAGTAAAAGGAAAAATCGGGGGGGGGGGGGAGAAAAATGAACAAAAGATCAGATGAACAAAGGAGAAGAGAAGATGAGTGAAGACCGGACCAGACACTGGCACAGGACAGCAGTGATGATGACACGTCAGTGACACACTGCTCTCCTATTGGCCCATCTGAGGCTCCACAGGTGTCTCCTGACCATTATCTCCCATGACCCTCCTTGTGTCAATCACCTCCTCAGAGAAAGGAGCCATTGTCGTTTTACCTGTATGTGGGTGTGTGTGTGTGTTGTACTGACTGATGTGTGTGTGTGTGTGTTTGATAATGAAAAGTGAGGTGTCATCTGCATAAAAACAGATTCTCATCATTTACTCATCTCATCTTTCCTCTATTCATTTCTTTTTTCTTTTCTTTTTCCTACCCTATATGTTTCTGTTTCCTGTCCCCTTCTTTCACTCCATCTCACTTCCATCTTTTTCCTCTCCTTCTCTTCTCTCTTGCCTATTCACTCCTCTCTCTTCCTTGTGATTTAACCATCTGCTTATGTTTCCACTACTCTTTTCTCCCATCTCTTCTGCATCTCATCTGTTTTTTTTTCCTTTTTACTCCCCTTGCCTTTATTCATCTCATTCCTTCCTCTCCTTCTTCTTCTTCCTTCAGGTGATCTGTGAGAAGATTTTCAGACCATGGTTCTCTCCGACTCTGCTTGGGGCCAAAGCAGGACTCCCTCTGCAGGTGGCTTTTTGTATTTTCATCCCTTTCATTAACATTCTTCAACAAAAGCACTTGATGATTTGTTAATTACAAGTTCTGGTGGGTTTGAACAGGTGGAGCTGCAGCGAGCGGTGCAGGAGTGTTCAGAAACAGGTGGAGGTGTCAAGGAAAGAGAAGAGGACGGAGGGGGAGGAGGCGGCAGAGACATCCATCAGCACCTCCTCAACATCCTGACCCGCCTCCTCCAAGAGGGAGGGGCTTCGGGTGAAAGAGGAGAGGCAAGGGAGGAGAAAGGTCACATTCACACAGCACTGAACTTCTAAGGGGGGTTTCAGCTTCTCTAGAACACTCCATTGGAAACCAACAGGGACAATACACCATACACTCTTTATTCTTAATACAGGAGATGGACATGCACCTAGTGATGATTCCTGCAGAAAGAAAACACAGACTCTCATATACATGTTGGCTGATGGGACAGAGTTCACTGATTCATCTCAGGTTCAGACCTGCCAGTTGGGCCCCAGTCAGCTCCAAGGACAATGGAGTATGGAGGCTTTGTTGGATCATTTTTAAGACATATTAACAATAAAGCCATACACCACATGCACAAAAGTATGTGGACACCCATTTCCTTGTGGGCCTAAGCTGCAATGAAAGGGACTCTGAGTTGAAATGGAAGTCCTAGCCTCAGTCGTGTCCAGCACCCAGCAGGAATGGACCTTATCATCCGGCCTGCTATCTGGAGGTCCTCGGTGTCCTCATATTTTTGGCATTTGAGGAAAAAATCACTTTGTTCCATTTCATCACAGTGAATCTGGAAACACGCAGCAATGCCTTAAGTGTCTCCTCATCAGAGGAACATGTCATGGATCCTATGCACACGGATCTTCTTGGAGTTTTCTTTCTTTTATTAAACCACTTAGTCTCAGTGAGATTTAAAACGCCCTCTCTCATTTAAAGAGAGTCTGTAGTCAGAAAACAATTATGCATAAAGCTGTAGTAACCTGTAGGTAACGTTATATTATCATTTATTGAAATGTTGTTTTTGTGGCTAAATGAATGACTGATGGCCAATGCTGTCATTTGTTGGGTTTAAGTTTACAGTTTGTGGGTAATTTTGTGTTGTTTGCCCATTATTTAGTACTAAGCTGCTAAAATTTCTTTACCGGTGCTTGACAATTCAGTGTTCCATCAGATTTTCACTCCATAAATTACAATGGTCTGAGTCACTTTAAACAAACATCGCTGACTGAGTCAGATAAGAAAATAAACCTGAAGACATATGAGGCTGCAGCCAGGAGATGGTTGGCTTAGTTTAGTTTAGCTTAGCTCAACTTAGTTTAGCTTATCTTACAGACTGGAAACAGGGAGATGGTTAGCCTGGCTCTGTCAAAACAAGACTCTGTGGGGGACAATATATGATATTGTGTTAATTTATTTTGTGTTAACATCAGCAGGCTTTGTTTTAACATAGAGTAGATGTGTAGAGACTTAACACCCTCTTCAGCGCCAGGCTTCTGTAAACAGCCTAAAAATTGTTGGGGAGCATACGTCAGTCCGACTGCCCACAAGTCAGACGGCTCATTTCTCCGACTACCCATTCTACAGTGTTGAGGTTAGGTTTAGGGTAAGGTTAAGGGTTAGGGCTACTTAAGTCGGAGAAGTGGGAGGTCGGACTGATGGACGCAAAAATAAAGAAATGTATGGTCGGAGTCGGAGAAATGGGTGGTCGGAGAAATGGGTAGTCGGACAGACGTCATGCGCCCAAAATTGCTGAAGTTTGATTTCATATGTGCAGCTCAGAATAAAATAAAATCTGTAACAACATTTGAGGCTTTGCTGTGTTTCTTCCTTCAGGGCAGCATAGTGTGTTCTCATTGATAACACTGTTTCCTGTCAGATTCTAGTAAGAGTCAGTTGTGTTTTTAGTATTGTGTTATTACTTCATCAAGATGTTTTGAACAGAGAAGTAAGAAAACCTTCAAAAAGCTGTGTGGAAATGAGGATGAAGGACGTTCCATTTAACAACATTTCAACCAATGGCCTGCAGCTATGGATGGACCTGTGACCTGAGTGATCACTGAGTCTCACCACTTCTTAGTCTTAGCTCACCTTCAGTGTGAGGAGTGCCTTGCCTCAACACTTCCACAGGAGACAGAGACAGAGGACTGACTGTCCTTCAGCAGTTGAGATGGATCCACCACAAACCACTTGTCTAAAGCTGCCTACTCACGTTGTTCACTGAACACAACAGAAAGAGAAAAGGTTATCCTTGAAACTGAATTTGACCCAAAACCATAGTAAAGTGATTCTGCTGTTGCTTATGTCTCTATGTTCACAAATGCCTAACTGGCCTCTTCTAATTGGGATTTCAGTATCAATTCAGCTGATAATTATTAATTGTTTAGTCATCACCTCCTTTCCCCTGCTGAACCAGTCTACCATCCAGTCCTCCCATTAAGCTGGCCAGCTCTCCCTACCTTTCCTCCCACTAGAAGCTGCCTTCATCAGCTCTTGTTAACCATTTCCATGTCTTCCCATATTCCGTGTTATAAACTGTTTTCTTGTCTGCATCTATTGCACGTCCGCCCATCCTGGCTGAGGGATCCCTCCTCTGTTGCTTCTCCTGTTTGTTTGTTTTTCTCCTGAGTTTTTCCTCAGTGGATGTGAGGGTCTAAGGACAGAGGATGTTGTCATGGTGCTGTGTAAAGCCCTTTGAGACAAAATGTTTATAAAAACGGGCTATGAAATTGCCTAAAACAGTGGAAAATATCCAATGTGAGTCTCTGTATTCAAATGTCTTGATGCTAACCACCATTATAAAAGATAGCATAATAAAAGTGAAGCAGTAAAACAATATGCTCTTACTGGAGAAGATGCTTTTGCTTGTCATAAATGTCTTTTGTAGTTTCTAAAACATTGATTGAAGGTTTTATATTTTTACACACAAATATTTGTGATTCTGATCATCAAATCCATGTCAGTATAGGTTTACATCTCCTCTGGAGCTCTGGTAATCAGCCAATCAGAAGAGTGATAGAGCTGAAGGCTGGGTGGTGGGCCCAGGTGGCCAGTGTTTGGGGGAATGACTTCACACTGTCCTCCTCTGGTCCGCTTTAAACGGACCAGAGTTCGTTTGCTCGGATAGTCCGGTTCGTTTGGGCAGGTGTGAAAGCTCATACGAACTCTGGTGCGGATCAAACAAACGAAATCTGGTCCGCTTGAAAACGGGGGTCTCGGTTCGTTTGCAAGTGAACCCTGGTTCGGTTCGTTTGCAGTGTGAAAGCTCAGCGGACTAAACACATACGTAATGCATGACGTAGTGACGCAAAACCAAAACAGAAAGAGGAGAAGAAGAAGAAGAAACAAATAAGGTGGCGGCAATGCACCTAGAAGTTGGATGCCAGCCGCCAATCAAAATCAAAAGAAGAAGAAGAAGAAGAAGAAGAAGAAGAAACAAACAAACATGGCGAGAGGACAAACATGGAGCGACGATGAGATGAAAGCTCTTATGGAAATATGTTCTGATGAACATATCAACAATTTGTTGACATCCACCCATAAGAACAACAAAGTTTTTAAGATATTCAGTGAGAAAATGGGGGCGGTGGGTTTTCCACGGACGGCGGAGCAATGTCGTATCAAAGTAAAAAAGTTGCGCCAGCTCTACCATAAGGTCCGCGACAGCCTCCGTCAAAGTGGCAGCTCGGCGGAGGAAAAGGACAAGTGTCCCTGGTTTGAGGAACTTGACACTATTCTGGGGACGAGACCAACATCCAACCCAGTGAACCTGGTTGAGTCACACGAGGACGAGTCAGAAAAAAGTGGTAAGAGTTTTGTTCGTTTCTGTGTGTTTATTCACTGTGTTTCTCTCGTCACTTCATGCTAGTGTAACCAGGTTGAAATGTACTTTAATTTTATCTTTTGAAATCTCACCAAAACCCTGATTTTATTTTGAAAGGAACCATTTTATTTGTTTTCACCTTTATTTTGTAGTTTGGTCTGCAGAGACGTTAAATCAGTACTGTCTCTTTAAGAGTTTGTCGTCTGCTTGACCCGCGAACTGCTCCGCTCTCAGTCGGTGATGACCCCACTGAGAGCAGGTATGTGTTCATTTCTCTCGTCATGTTTACATTTTGTTTTGGGTTGAAAGGTATTAAAAACGGAATAATATACATGTATGGATGATAAATGAAGAGTGTGAACGGTTGTGGTGTGTGTTGCTAAGTGAATTTCGCAGCTATGCCATTGTAAAACTACTGCAGGCACAAGTGTTTATTTTTCGTTGTTTTCTTCGTGTGTGTATGTGTGTGCTGCTAACAGGGGCCTGCTGTGAGCTAGCTCAAGACCGCATGTCACAGATGCACTTTCATTTGATTCTCATACAGGTATGGATACTGATGTATTTCACTGTTTACTGGTTTCATTTTTCCATTGACTTGGTTGATTGTTGGTTGAATTTATGTTCATGTACAGATACAACTCAACAAGGAACATTTTAATATATTTTTTTATTTCATTTTATTTCAGTATTTTATTAAATATAATTGTGAACTTTATAGTTAGCGCAGTCGGTGATGACCCCACTGAGAGCAGGTGTGTGCTGCTAACAGGGGCCTGCTGTGAGCTAGCTCAAGACCGCATGTCATAGATGCACTTTCATTTGATTCTCATACAGATGCCACCATTGCCTGTTGAATAAATGTCCGGTGGATCAGCAGCCTGAGTCCTGTGTCCATCTTTCCCTCACCCCCAAGAACACAACGCAGGATAGAAACAACACACACAAGAAACAAGTTAACGGATGTGCATAGGCCAGAGACAATACACACCCGTTACAATGGTGCCGTGACCTTTCAAGGATTGGTCAGAAGTTCGACGTCAGCTCGTCCACCGAGGGAAGCTGCAGTCACTCACCTTTCATGGTACTCAGGTATTTCCACGGACTATGCCCAGCGGACAGTTTCTTTTGGATTTACATGGACTAAGATTCTGAGACAGAGAAAAAAAATTAAAGGACAAAGATAAGAAAGAAAGATGTGGAAAATGGCCTGTGTCAACATAACAGCGCCTAGAGGTTGATTTATTGTTTTGAAACTGTTGATTGATGTGGTTATCTGTTTTTTTCTGCTATTTTGATTTAACCACTCTGACTGATTTGATATCTTTACCAGATTTTTGTTTTTGTTTGTGTGTATGAAGTGAAAGTACCATGGCAGAGGGCGGTGAGACATTTTTTGTTGAGGGGGAAGGTGATGATGTTGGGCGTGACTCTTTTGAGTTCCAGTTTGGTGTGGGGAGGGGGTTTGCCAGGCAGCCTTCAGAGACCAGGACACCAGGGCACAGAGTCAGTGCACTAGACATGCCACAACTTACCTCAACACAATATGTAGATCGTGCCAGGCCAAGCCATGTCGAGCAGGACCCAGACTTGGGCTCACTCATCACACAGATAGCTGCAAAGCTAGGTGAGTCCATTGCAGCTCAGCTACAGCACGACAGGAACACAATCAGTACAGACACTCCTGACAAATCCTCAGACATGTCACAATCCAATGTCAAGTTTGTCATGCAGTCAGATGCAAAGGAGCCTCCTATATTTAGGGGCGATGGCTCAGACAGATTCACTGTTCATGAGTGGGAAAATTTGATGACTCTGTACTTAAAGAAAAGACATATTCCTGTTCATGAGCAATCACAAGAAATTCTAGCGAGGCTTATGGGCAAGGCAGGGGATGTAGTGAGGATAAAGCTGCGTAATAACACCTCTATCAACCATACTACAGACCCACACATGATTTTTGACATTTTGAAACAACACTTTAGCGAATTGACATACTCCAACATGCCACTGGCAGATTTTTATAACACACTACCTGCACCAGGTGAAGATGCCATGGAGTATTGGATCAGGCTAAATAAAACTGTGGATGTGGCAGATGAATGTTTGAGAAGGCAAGGCCGTAACATTGATGACCCAAGCCATGAAGTTAGCATGATGTTTATCAAACACTGCCCAGACCAATCTCTTGCCAGTGTTTTCAAGTACAAGTCTGCAGAGAAATGGTCAGCTTGTGAGATCCAAGAGAGACTGGATGAACACATGCAGGAGAAGAAGACTCGAGCTGCTGTCATAAGACCAACTAGACCAAGTACAGTAGAACACAAAGTCCATTCCCAGTGTCAAGTTTCTAAGGTTGACAATGCACCTGTCCCTAATGTTACTATGCAGTCTGTGCCACTTTCAGTACCCTCAGCTGCATCTTGTGTTAATAATGACTGCATGAAGAGCTTGGTGACTTTGTTAGATCGGCTAGTCACACAACAGACACAAGTGCCTGCTACAGACTTTCGCTCTCGAGCCACAGCACCTCACGCTCTCCAGAGGGTGTGTAGAGTTTGTGGGGCTTCTAATCATTCTACATTATCTCACTGCAGGAAGGAGAACAGGTGCCTGAAGTGTTTGTCTCCTGGTCATTGGAAGAAGGACTGTCCACAGCAGGCTAGCCAGCGCCACTTTCAGCCCGACAACAGCGCTGGTGGGCAGAACCAGCAGTTAAACTAGAGCGCCTGCACCTGGAGGGGGGCGGTGTGGGTGATTTGACTGAATCCCTCTCTGACACATCTGATCCTGCTTGGCTATATGAGAACAGCTGTGCAAAGGCTCCAAAAGGGACCAAGATTGTCATTCAAGCCTCTCAGAAAATTCAAGCCTTCAGTGAGCTGTTCTATGCTCCTGTCCTCGTCAACAACAGCGTGGAGCTTAAAGGTATGTTGGACTCTGGGTCTATGGCGTGTAGCGTCAGTGAGCACGCTGTGGAGAAACTCAGCTCTGCTGGTGTTTTGCCTGAGAGACAGTACCCTGAAGAGAATGTTGTTTTGATTGGCTGTGGAGGTCTGCAAACTCAACCTGAGGGTTTTCATGAGTTAGAAATGAAGATTTATGGTGTTCATTGTGTTGTACCTACCTTGGTGGTCCCTGGCCAGCGTGACGACCTCATCTTGGGTTCAAATGTCATCAAGCACATCATTCATGTCATGAAGAGCGACAGCGACTATTGGGACATTGCATCCAGACATGGATATCAGCCTGATCCTGATGTTGAGCAGTTCTTGTCTATGTTCACCAATGTTGAGTCATGGAAAGGGCGTGAAGTTCCTGACAAAATAGGCACTGTTAAACTCACCCAAGCAGTAACACTCCTGCCGAGACATGAACATTTGGTTTGGGGCAGACTCCCTGCAAACTCACCTATGTCTCCAGGCAGCACGGTTGTTGTAGAGCCGACCAGCTCCAAGTCCATGCCACGAGGTGTTTTGGTGGGTCGTCTCGTCTCGCCTCTTTGGGGTGATAGATGGGTACCTATGACTGTTGTGAACCCGTCTGAAAAAGCAGTCACACTGAAAAGAAACTGTAAATTGGCTGATGTGTTTTCTTGTGTGGCAATTGAAGATTTGGATGTTTTCCAGGGCATGCAAGCTGCTTCTGAGAAGCTGCAGTCAGATGCAGAGACACCAGCTTCTGGCGCAGACACGCAGCATTCTGGCAGCTCATCCTGTGTCCCTCCTGCCGTTCACTTGGACAAAAGTTTGTTGGAGTTGGGCCTGAGTGACATCGATGTAGACTCTTGTCAGGTCAGTGCTGCCTGTAAGTCTCAGCTCACACAGTTGATATCTGAATATCAGGACATTTTCTCGAGACATTCTTTGGACTGTGGTGAAGTCAGTGGGTACGTGCACCGCATTCGTCTCACGGACGACCGTCCTTTTCGCCTGCCGTACCGAAGAGTTCCTCCTGCGCATTATCAGAAGCTGAGGCAAGTTCTTACTGAGATGGAGGAGAAGGGTATCATTAGGAAATCCTCAAGTGAATATGCTTCGCCTCTGGTGATGGTGTGGAAGAAAGACGGTGGGGTGCGGATTTGCACCGACTTCAGGTGGCTGAACGCCAGAACTTTGAAAGACGCTCACCCTTTACCGCACCAGTCCGATTGTCTGGCCGCTCTTGGAGGCAACTGTCTCTTTAGCACAATGGACCTCACTTCGGGCTTCTTTAACATCCCGCTTCACGAGGACGACAAGAAGTACACAGCTTTCACAACTCCTCTGGGGCTGCATGAATACAATCGCATGCCCCAGGGATTGTGTAACAGTCCCGCGTCCTTCATGAGGATGATGATTGGGATCTTTGGGGACATGAACTTTTCAAAGCTGTTGTGTTACCTCGACGATCTCCTTGTTTTTGCGCCGTCAGAGGATGAGGCCTTGTCCAGACTCCGGCTAGTGTTTCAGAGGTTGCGGGAGAATAATTTGAAATTGGCTCCTAAAAAATGCCATTTCCTGAAGAAGCAAGTTGGTTTCCTCGGCCATGTCATCAATGGTGAGGGTGTGTCAGTCGATCCCGCCAAGGTGGAAGTCATCACCAAGATGACTGTACAGGATCTCATGGAGGTTGATGAGTGTACACCCTCTGTCCGAAGAATCAAATCTTTCCTTGGTATGGTATTCTACTACCAGCATTTCATCCCACATTGTTCAGCTATTGCAAAGCCACTGTTTGCTCTAACAGCTGGACAGAAAAGAAAAGGAAAGTTTGCAAAAGACAGGAAGTCTCAGGGCACTTATCGTAAACTTACCTCCGCTGATTGGTCAGTAGAATGTCAAGACGCTTTTGAGCAGTTGAAGACCATGTTGTTGCAGTGTGTTGTGCTTGCTCATCCAGACTTTAACGAACCTTTCATTTTGTCAGTTGACGCGTCATTGGACGGACTTGGGGCGGTTCTATCTCAAGTGCCTCAAGGGGAGTCTAAAGCCAGACCCGTGGCTTTTGCGAGCAAGACACTGAGCGCGTCACAGCGAAGATATCCAGCGCACAGATTGGAGTTTATGGCTTTGAAGTGGAGTGTTTGCGAAAAATTCAGCCACTGGCTGAAAGGCCGTAGCTTCACCATTTGGACGGATAATAATCCGCTTACATACCTGCTGACGAAGCCGAAGCTTGACGCCTGTGAGATCCGCTGGGTGTCTAAGCTCGCATCCTACTCCTTTGACCTCAAACATCTACCTGGAAAGAAGAACGTGGTGGCTGATGCTCTGAGCCGCGACCCATATCAGTCAGAGACTACTGAAAGAGCCATATTCCACCTTGGTTCAGGAGGCCAATGCTGTCGAAGGGGAGTCTGTGCAGGATGTTTTCAGGGCCAGCTGTCTGTCTCAATCCTGCAGGTCCAAAGGTCACTCGTTCCCCAAGTCAGTCTGTGATGCAAATGAAATCCAGGCTCTTTGCCAGGCTCACTGTGACTGGATTGACGCGGCTGAGTCCAGGGCACTCTGTTTGGTCCAGCATGTCCAACAGCTACCAGCTGGTCCAGAAACTTTGCCCATGTTTTCTGCCCAAGAGCTGCAGTTGAGTCAAGAGCAGGACTCCAACATTTTTAAGGTTGTGTCTTTTGTTGCTGCCAAGAGGCGACCGTCAAGACGTGAAAAGCATGGCGCTAATTCCAAAGTGCTCAGGTTGTTGAGGCAATGGGACAAATTTGTAGTCCGTGATGGTGTCCTGTACAGAGTCATGAAGGACCACGTGTCCAAACAGAAAAGATTCCAGTACGTGTTGCCTGAGAGCCTGTTGAACAAAGCTTTGTCCGGCGTCCATGACCTGGCTGGTCATCAGGGTCAGGACCGGACTCTCTCACTCGCTAGGCAGCGTTTTTACTGGCCCACCATGGAGAGGGATGTGAGAGCTTACGTCAAGTGTTGTCAGAGGTGTGTGGTTGGGAAGTCGCCCGAACCTGCTGCTCGTGCGCCATTGGAAAGCATCAAGAGCTCAGCACCAATGGAGCTGGTGTGCATAGATTTTTGGTCGGCGGAGGACAGCAGGCAGCGGTCAGTCGATGTCCTAGTGGTCACCGACCACTTTACCAAACTCGCCCATGCTTTTCCTTGTACCAACCAAACAGCGCAGCAGGTCGCCAGAAAGCTCTGGGATAACGTGTTCTGTGTGTACGGCTTTCCTGTGCGACTACATTCCGATCAGGGCACCAATTTTGAGAGCAAGTTGATCGCAGAGCTCCTCCTGTTGGCTGGTGTCGCCAAATCTCACACAACAGCCTATCACCCTATGGGTAATGGCGGGACAGAGCGATTCAATCGCACTCTGGGTAACATGCTCCGTACCCTTCCCCTCAAAGAAAAACATCGGTGGCCACAACAGATCCAGACCCTCACATTTGCGTACAACGCCACTGTCCATGAGACTACAGGTTACGCCCCCTTCTTTTTGATGTTTGGGCGTGTCCCTCGCCTGCCTGTGGATCTCATGTTCGGGCCTGTTCTGAGCGACTCTGACGTTGTCGACTATGACTCATATGTGACTTCTTTGCTCTCCTGTCTGAAAAGCGCCATGGAGATTGCTCAGAGACATTCTTCTGTCGAGCAGCGACATCAAACTCAGCAATACAACAAGCGTGTGAAGGGCGCTTATTTGTCTGTGGGAGATCGTGTCCTGGTGGCAAACAAGACTGAACGTGGGAAGAGGAAATTGGCCGACAAATGGGAGGATGGAGTGTACACAGTTGTTGGAGTGAATCCGGACATTCACGTCTACAAGATACAGGATGTGGCTGGACGTACGAAAGTGGTACACAGGAACCTTTTGCTGGAGGTCAACTTCCTGCCTCTCTCTGGGATGGATACAGGTGAGGACACCTGCGCCACTGATCTGTCATTCATCAGCGAGGAATCCGATCAGGCAGAGGATAGTGATGGTATAACTTCACTGTTGGGAGCACTGGCTGAGGACGACAATGCGCAGGATGGAGGAGGATCTGATGTTTCACTCTCTGCTGATACACCTGAGCCTGAATCGGCTGATTCAGAAGAGCAGGACCAGCCTGGTCCAGTGTCTAGCCCTGTCGATGCCATTGCTGAGAACCCATCCATCTCACTGGCACCCCCCACGGACATGCTACCATCAACAGATGCAAGTGTCTCAGTTCACACTGACCCATGCACACACACAGGGGCTGATGGTCATGTTAGAACACGTGCAGGGAGATTGGTGAAATCTGTGAACAGACTGATAGAGTCTATGGTTCAGACTCCACTTTTAAGGGTTAAGTTTTGAATGTGCAAGTGTCTATAGACAATTTTGTGGGCCAAGTGTTATGTGGCGTATCAGGCGTCACATTTAACTAAGGGAATTTTGAGATTTGATCACCCTCTTTCTTTCCTGATCCTTATATGTAAGGTAACTCCTGAGTTGTTACTGAGGACTAGGTCCTTCTTTTCACTTGTGCCAGTTTGTGTCAGTGTTAGACATCTTTGCATTCCTGAACAGACATCTAAAATCAGGATGTTGTTGAATTTCAGGAGGGGTGAATGTAACCAGGTTGAAATGTACTTTAATTTTATCTTTTGAAATCTCACCAAAACCCTGATTTTATTTTGAAAGGAACCATTTTATTTGTTTTCACCTTTATTTTGTAGTTTGGTCTGCAGAGACGTTAAATCAGTACTGTCTCTTTAAGAGTTTGTCGTCTGCTTGACCCGCGAACTGCTCCGCTCTCAGTCGGTGATGACCCCACTGAGAGCAGGTATGTGTTCATTTCTCTCGTCATGTTTACATTTTGTTTTGGGTTGAAAGGTATTAAAAACGGAATAATATACATGTATGGATGATAAATGAAGAGTGTGAACGGTTGTGGTGTGTGTTGCTAAGTGAATTTCGCAGCTATGCCATTGTAAAACTACTGCAGGCACAAGTGTTTATTTTTCGTTGTTTTCTTCGTGTGTGTATGTGTGTGCTGCTAACAGGGGCCTGCTGTGAGCTAGCTCAAGACCGCATGTCACAGATGCACTTTCATTTGATTCTCATACAGGTATGGATACTGATGTATTTCACTGTTTACTGGTTTCATTTTTCCATTGACTTGGTTGATTGTTGGTTGAATTTATGTTCATGTACAGATACAACTCAACAAGGAACATTTTAATATATTTTTTTATTTCATTTTATTTCAGTATTTTATTAAATATAATTGTGAACTTTATAGTTAGCGCAGTCGGTGATGACCCCACTGAGAGCAGGTGTGTGCTGCTAACAGGGGCCTGCTGTGAGCTAGCTCAAGACCGCATGTCACAGATGCACTTTCATTTGATTCTCATACAGATGCCACCATTGCCTGTTGAATAAATGTCCGGTGGATCAGCAGCCTGAGTCCTGTGTCCATCTTTCCCTCACCCCCAAGAACACAACGCAGGATAGAAACAACACACACAAGAAACAAGTTAACGGATGTGCATAGGCCAGAGACAATACACACCCGTTACACTAGCAACAAAAACAAACAAAAAAAGAGTTTTTACTCCTCTACGTTATGTAGTTTAGTAGTTACTGTAGTTTAGTACTTCCTGGTACTTTATGTGTATTATGTACTGTATGCATGTGTAGCCTATGTGCTAATCTCCCATATAGTCCAAGCAAATTCATTATAATGGGTGTTTATTGCTGTTTCTTTAGCCACAGCAGAAACACTAAAAACTGATGTGTTAGCTCATCACTGACTATCCCAGGCTGCAATAACCCAACCTAGAATATTTCACTTTACATTGCATACTGTATATTGAAAATACTGGCACCTAAAGTGTTGAAATTTTCACTCAAAGGGTTCAGGTCGGTAGAAGTGGAAAGATGTATGAACAAAAAAGTGGGGGACATTTTCAGGCGGGGCCAGCTCTACGCAGGGGCAAGAGGGGGCAGTGCCCCCTCAAATAAATGTCTTGCCCCCTCAAATCCAAATTTTAGAAGTTGAGAAAGCACATTTTAATATAGGATGTGTAGCTATATTACCAAAGAGAAAGAAGTTAAGTTGGGGGTCCGCCCGCTATTCAGACATCCCTCTATCTATGCCGGTAGTCCGACACTTTTTGATACCGCTATTCCGACACGTCGTCTTTTTTTTTCTTTTCTTCTTTTTTTTTTTTTTTTTTTTTTTTACAGCTGCGATACAGGCGCGTCTCTCTCTCTCTTGATGAGGGAGTGATGTTCTTAATCTCAACAACTAAACTATCAAGTCACAAACAAAACTGACACACATGATAAACAAACAGCAGTTTGTTTGTCAAGTTAACCTGTCACCTTCAGCACCACGGACAGCGCAGCGGATGAGCCGCGAGCAGAGCGTCTGGGCTTTGGGCTCAGGGCCTGGGGCCTCATTTATCAAAACTGTAAGTAAGCAGTGTAAAACTGCTGCTACTAAATGTTTTGCTTAGGCCTACAGCGAAAAGACACCCAAAAATATTTACACCTTTTTCAGATCTATCAAACTGTGCGTGCACAACTCTCCACAATTTCTCTTTGATAAATCAAACTGGATACAAGAATGGTGTGAACACACCTCCGTCCCCGGAACGTCTAGACACAACCATATATGGTCAGCACGTGCATATTAATTAGCCATGTGCTCTCTGTGGAGCAGCAACAAAGTGACAACGAAGACAACGGGTGGGGGAAAGAAAGCGAGATAGCTACACGGCATCTCTACCGTCTCTCTACCTCATCTCTACTGGACTCGGTTTAGGTCATTTTCTATTACAGCTGAGTCCTTCACAGTTCCTCCTCAGAGCCGCGTTGTCTCGCTCTTTATTATCTCGTCAGCTCCAAACACACGTGCACCTCGTTAACTCAGGTGACAGAATAATAACAGTCTCATAGCTGCAGATCCGGGGCGCTGCTGCCGGTGTGTTTTTAAACTTGGAGGGTTTGTTTTTTTCTTCTCTAATAGGCCTATGTAGTTGTGTATGAGAAACAGTGTCTCAGATGAAAAAAAAAAAAAATCAGAAGGACACGTCTGACTATAACGTAATCAATCAATGTCGGAAAAGCGGAATGTTTGAAAAATAGTAAAGTTCAAGTACAAGTTGACAAAATTATCTGCAGTAGCACAAAAATCCGCCGAAAAAGGAACAGTATTCTTTTCTAAAATGTTCTGTTCCTTTTTTTTTTAATATTCATAAGACTACCTTTCAGTTTTGTAAATCTTGACCATAGTAGACCCCCCCCCCTCCTCTTCTCAGAGTACACCAGAATGCTTCACTCACATTTTAAATCACAAAAAATTTCTGGGGGGGATGCCCCCAGACCCCCCTACAGGGGTTTAGCTACTCACCTTTTTCACCCCCTCTGGGTTTGCAATGCATCTTCAGGTATATGCACCCCTAACCCCCCATATAATGTGGCTCTTTGCATTAAGACAGTAAAAAATTCGGGCTCTAAGACCCTGGTTGGCCCCCTGGCCCCTAGTTGGACAGGTCTGAAGGCAGAGGCCTGACAAAATGCAATCCACTTCTCCAGGTTGGCGTTGGACACACAGCCAACAACCCAATTCAATGAAGTTACTATAAGCACAGAGAAAAAAAAGTGCTGGAGCATGATGTGTTCACATGATGCCCCCTTCACATTTCTGACTGCCCCCTCATATATGCCTGCCTAGAACCGGCCCTGTTTTCAGGTCGTTTTAGAAGGGAACAAAAATGTCCCTTTTCAGAGATAATGGAGGATTTTTTTCTACACAATGTAAAATTGCATAGAATATGATGTGTGTGTTTGAAATCCGAAAAATAGTCAAAAATACACAATTGGACCAAATTTTATTATGTTTTTATAAAGACTCCCATTAGCTGCTGGACTTTCCAGCAGGTAGCCTACTCTCTCCTTTCACAGTGTGAAATTAGTGGTGAAAGTGCACCACCTAGGGGACAAAAATGTCTCCATCAGGGATTAGGGTTAAACTTGCATCGTCAATGGATTAAACATTTCACTGTGAAATCGCTATCAGAATAAAGGCTTTTTACTTTTTCCATCCATATTATTCCCCACCAAAGATCTCCTTACTTCCTGAGTGCTTAAGACCTTTTCTAATGAACTTTAAATAGACCATCTTTTAACGCAGAAAATGGCATATTTGTTTTTATGAACAGGGGACCAGAGCTCAGTGGACCTCAATCTTGAGGAGGAGGAGGGCACACCCAGCACCAGCACTCCCAGGCCTGACCAAGGACAGAGTACCCCGCGGTGGGCTATTCCTGGTGCCAACAGCAGGAAGAGGAAGGCTAGGTCAGATGGTTCTGACCGACTTTTGGAAGCATTTTTGCACCAAAAGAAGAAAATGGATGAAGGTGACATCATCCAAGAAAAGCAGGAGAGTGCTGAATTATTAAATTTTATGAAAATGCAGCATGAAGCTGAGGAGCGCCGTTTCAGAGCCATGATGGAACAGCAGCAGGCCTCAACCCAGCAATTTATGCAACTAATGGGAAGCTTTGCAAGAGCTCTATCTCCTCCTGCAACACAGCCAGCATCACAGTGGGTCACAGGTCAAATTACACCCCCACCTGCCTGGCCCATGTCTGACCCACAGCCACCCATGGCTCGGCCCTTCAGCCAACCAGTGCCCCAGTACCACACCTCTGCAGCATCAATGGAACCCCACCAACACATGAGACTGCTTTGTTGTGATATCATAAAGCATAAAGACACAGTTAGTTAGTCAGACAGTTAGTTTTGTTTGGTTTATGGGCTGTATTTGTCTCTGAACTGACACTTTAATACTTTCACAGTATCAATATAGAACCCAGACATACTTTATAATCAAACTTCACATTGACATCTGTACTACAGTATATGGGACCTTTAAATGAACTTGGACACATGTCTGGAGTCTCACCACCCACAGTCCACATATGTTATGAAGAATTTACAGTATGTGGTTGCTGGTTTGTTCAGCTGCAGCACTCTGAGGACTTCTTCCTAATGTAAAGTCTCTCATATATAAACAGCCCTCCCTGTCTGTCTGTGTCTCTACAGGCTCAGGTCCCTGATTTCCTCCAGCTGCTTTTCCACATAGCAGCTGCTTTAGTTGTTTTAACCTGCTCAATCTAAACACTTGTTTAGAGAGTTTAGACAAATCCAATACTCCTCATCACTTCTCCTGTGTTTAATGTGTCCACTGACGATTGTCTGTGAATGTTAAGATCTATTATCTCTCCAGAAAAAAAAGAAAGAAAGAAAAGATGGCACCTCTTTTATAATATCAAGAAAAGAACTCAAGACTGAAGGAAGCACAAGCCCAGCAGGATTTCACTTCAGTGGCCTTCACCCTGACAGCGGTACAGTAGATCTACACTTCCTTCCTCTCTGCTTCTCCAGATGTTGATGTTCAGGTAGATCAACTTTCAAGGTTTCTGCAAAAATCAAGAAGAAGCCAGAGATGATGAAGTCAGAAAATCTCAAATATGCCGAGTTTATAAGGAGACTGACACGAGGGCCTCATCCATGATACTGTAATGTTGACTTTCATAGAGTAACAGTGATTTTAATCACATTTTCTTTTGATGAATTCTGAGAATTTCACAGAATGCCACAATGACAGACTATCAGAGCCATACTGTATACATAATAATAATATTGTATCTGAGAAGCTTTAAAGTCCCACTCCCGCGACCCTTTTCGGCCATTTTAAAACCAGCTCATTAGCCATGCACATTAGCAATGTACCTCTGGGGGGTGGGCGGAGACTGCGCTGCTCTGCACCCGCCCAGCCACCTCCTCGCACCCCACCCCCCCGCTTGCTGACAGCTGGACATTGTACAATTACAGATTCAGCGCGTTTAGCGTAAAACTCCACACTGGGATTCGATCCCAGACTGGAACATAGTCCTTGCTCATGGTGCAAGCTGCTCTACCAGGTGAGCTATACCTATTATACCTAGACAGCTACACCGAGCTGTGAAGGCTTTCACCTCTGAGCCAGATGCAGAGCGGGGCGGGAGCTTGTAGCACTAGTGCCCTCCCCTGGAGCTGTGACACCCTCAACTCCAGTCTTCCTGAAACTGCCAGTTCGCGTCTGCCATTGGTTCACAGCAGTTTGAAGGCAGAAAAACTCTGAAATGCAATTTTGCACTTCCTTCTCTGCTGATAAGTGCTCTAACACAAGAAAAATGCCACAGGAACATGTGAAAAGCTCAGAAAACACGATTTTCACGGGAGTGGGTCTTTAAAATGAGGAGCCTCCTGATGTTATGTCTATGTTTTTGAAAATATATTGAGTCTATTCAAAATTCAAGACTCTATTCTATTGTAAGACTAACAGCATCAGTTCAGGCTGCTACTAACTTAAGGGGATAGTTCACCCAAAATTAAAATTTCACTCATTATCTACTCACCCTCATGTGGACTAAGGGCTGGGAGAAGTTTCAGAGTCCTCCGTGCCTTCTCTGAGTTACAGCGGGGCTCCGTGCAGCACTGCATGCAGCCGCGGCGCTACTATTGGGCCCGGGTGGGCCTGGGCCCACCCATTTTAGGCTGGGCCCACCCATAGGCGTCATTTACGCTGGGGACGCTGGGGACATGTCCCCACCACTTTTTGTCAAGAACAATTTTGTCCCCACCACAAAATTAACTTTACATCATCCTAATCAAGAATGACGTTGATAAACTATGACAAAATAAGCAGCTGAAACAGTGTGCACGGCGCAGAGCTTCTGCCGGAGTCAACTCGCAACAATGTAACTTCGATTAACTGCCCCGGAGCGGGCGCTGTGCGCGTCCTCACAGGCGCTTGGTCGCACAGGGAGCTGCTTCTCCTGCTCTCTCCTCGCCGGTAAAACATCGACCACTCGTCTGTACTCGGTTTTCCACACACACAGGTCTGTCCCTAGCTCTGTATGGATGTGTGTGTGTGTGTATAATAGACGGACGGCAACAACTTCATTAATAATCATTTTATTTTGAAAATTGACCAGATTCTCTCGCCTTTTCTGTGCCCGACTTCCTGTCTGGTACGATCCGTCTATCCAGCTTGACAACGGCGCTCACGGCTCGCGTGAAAAATAGAACTGAAGCGCGGCTTCTTTCCACAGCGCCAGATGTGCGACCAGGCAGACTGGTTAACATGTGCGCCGATCTGAAACTGCCTCCGCTCCAGGGCGCTGCGCTTCGGTTCCGCGCGCAGTGCGGCCGGGCCTCTTTCTGTCATTCTGCTTGGACAAAGAGGAGTTTTCAAGCTGCACTGTGGAGAGTCGATTCTACCGGATGAGACAGCACCCGATATGCTTAATGTTTGGGTGCAAAGTCACTGTTAACAAAATCAACACAATCTGTCCCTTCAAAATAAAGTTTGTAACGTGTCTGTTTGGAGCAGCTGCTGACAGTGACAGTTTCCTCATCACTAAACCTGAGCCACCATCAGATCCTCCCTCGCTCACGTCGTGACGACGGGACAAAGTCTTTTGGACATAGCCTATATTGTAGCTATATTCTGTGTTTTTCCTCTCGTTAACCGTCTCATTTCAGTTTTTGCCGGTTGGCAATCATCTGGTGTGCACCCGCTGTTTCTCTCGCGCTGGATGCGCATATAAATGTTATAAAAAAAAAACAAAAAGGAAAAAACACAGAAGCACAAATTGAAATGACCTACTGTAGTGTAGACTATTCAATGACCACGGCTGATCACCAGTTTGTCGTGCCACACCTGTCAAGTTTCTGAACACAACTAAGGGCTTCTTTTTTTTCTCCTTTTTTTTGCGGAGAATTAATAAAAAAAATAATGTTCGTCAGTCCGACACAAAACACACACAGCCAGTGTCACAACAACTGACAGCCATAAAAAGCTGTTTTAATTCTGGATTTAGCGCTGTTACCACATCACAGTTTAATATTTGTGCTGTCTTCAGCGCCGCAGAAAAGCGCTGAAACGGAGATGATGATGACGCTTATTTTAACTGGCCCATCCAGTTTTCTGAAGGCCCACCCACAATCAAAATCCTGGCGCCGCTACTGACTGCATGTCGATATGACGGTTGAGAATGGAGCTCACTTTTCCTCGTCCAAAAAGACACACCAAAAAACATCCAGATACCTCCATACTGCTCGTCTGTAATGTCCCTCTTGTATTGAAGCCCCGTCATGAGAAATTGTTCAGAAAAAAATTAAAGAAGTCTATATTTTAAGCTTGTTTGTAGCGGAAGCTCCCAGTGTTGCTCTGCCGGAATCTCGCGCGATTTGCGGAGCCGTGAACTGGGTGTCAATGCAAATCGCGCAAGATTTGCATTGACACAGGCAAAGCAGTGAACTGAGACACTGTCAACATTTATTTCTTGTTTTGTTTTGTACTACTCCCTTGTGGGTGTCTCATGATTATCTCATTTCCTGTGCTTGCTTCTCGTTTTTAATGTTCCTCTACTTTGGTTTCCACCAGTTTTGCCTTGGATAACCCTCCTGAAGCGCTGACACTGGAGCAATCAAACCAGGAGAAACTGACAACAACGATGGTAAAGACAATACCCATGATCCCTTGTTACTTCAGGATGACATCAAACTCAATCATTTAAAGTGATTTAGGCTGAAAATCGCCATGCGTACCGATATGTACTTCAGCCATGATGCCGACTGTTACCGGAGGAACCATGGACACCTGAAATTAGCATCCACATGTCATGACTGTACCACACTCACCTAAGTTTATACCTGAGATGTGACACCAGTGAGGAGAAGCAGGTGGAGCAGCCAGTCAGTCAGAAAACTGGTTCCAGTGTATTTGGAGGAGAAAAGGAAAGGAAAGACTATGAAAAGCAACAGTTATAATTATTTATAGAAAATGTGTAGTAGTTGTGTAGTTGTGTAGTTGTGTAGTTGTATTGAAATGAAGGTCAGTCCTCCTTATTGTTATTGTAACTTTACCTCAGCTCAACTTGAAAACACTGCTCAAACCCCTGGAGTGGATTTCGTGAGAGGATAAAATTGTAAGATACAAACTTCACTTGTTTAGCACAGACAACTGAGGCCTCATATTACTGCTGAATTGTGTCCTGATGTGTCCCTGATGTGCAGTTACTCCACTCTGAGGGTCCGTTGGACATTTAAGAAAGAAAGAAAAAAACAAACTCTTGTCACCACATCATCTGCATGGAAAAGATTTACATGGAAGTCTTCCAAAGCTAGCTGTGCTGGCACTGTGCCGCTGTGTTCAATTGCAAAACCGCACACAAATAAAAAAGGTCTCCAATTCTGACTAAAAACTGAACACGCATGAGATTTGGCTGGATGACATTATAATCATCAGCTTGGTGAAAACCGACACTGGGTTTCTGGATATTTGACTCTAACAGCTGTCCAATAGTTACCTCACAGTTCTGCATTTGTGCTGCCGACTGACATTAATTGTGCTGCTTTTAATCCTTGTTTTTTCTGGTAGTGTGGATGATTTCCGTTCCACTCCCTCTTGTGTTGCATCTAATGGAATTTCATGAAGCATCTCCATTTCCACTGAAAGTCCTCCTCATGTAATCCACCTTTTTCCTCACACTCATCTGCAAACTGCGGTAACCCTTTAATTTCCAGGCCGTTAATTACGTCATAATATCAAGAAATTACCCAGAAATAATGATTAATTGCCTAGTAATGTCAAGAAATTGCCTAGAAATAACGGTCAATTTCATAGTAATGTTGAGAAATATAGCCAGGAAATAACTTTTAATTGTGTAGAAATAGCCCAGTAATAATGGTCAATTGTGTAGTAATGTTGAGAAATATAGCCCAGAAATAACAATTAATTACATGGTAATGTCAAGAAATATAGCAAAGAAATGACACTCTAGTAATATAGACAAGTTGTAGTAGTAGAATTGCAGTGAATTACTGCTAAGTATTGGGTAATTACAGAGTAAATAGCCTGTCGTTTCCATGATATAGTCAAGTACTTTCAGTGTGATTAACCTGATGTAATTGTAATTTCCACAGTCTTACCTTATGGTTAGCTGCAATATCTGTTTCCCAAAAGCAAATGGTAGATCTGGCAACTGCTGGAAATGTCACCATAGTTAACCCATAATTACCTTTCTGCTGCCTGCAAAGTGTAGTGGACTTTGTTCCTTAGAAACGTATGGGTAGTTTCAGCATAACTAACATGGTTATGAGAACTTCCACTGTAATAGTCTTGCCCAGTGGAAATGTCACCGTAGTTAACCTTTAATTACCTTTCCACTGCCTGTAAAGTGTAGTGAGCTTTGTTCCTTAGAAACGTATGGGTAGTTTCAACATAACTAACATGGTTATGAGAACTTCCACTGTAATAGTCTTGCCCAGTGGAAATGTCACCGTAGTTAACCTTTAATTACCTTTCCACTGCCTGTAAAGTGTAGTGAGCTTTGTTCCTTAGAAACGTATGGGTAGTTTCAATATAACTAACATGGTTATGAGAACTTCCACTGTAATAGTCTTGCCCATAACCCATTTGGATGAAAGATGGTAGATGTGGCAACTGCTGGAAATGTCACCGTAGTTAACCCATAATTACCTTTCTGCTGCCTGCAAACTGTAGTGGGCTTTGTTCCTTAGAAACGTATGGGTAGTTTCAACATAACTAACACAGTAATAAGATCTTACACTATAATAGTCTTTCCCAGTAACCCATTTGGATCAAATGTATAAATATTTTCCAACAAAGATAAGCTACGTACCATGAAATGTCACAACATGAACTCTTTTTAGGAACATAGAAGCCATTTCCAAATAATGGAGGAGATAATTACCTTCACATTTTATATTAAGTGTACAATATTCCTGATATAACCTATCCACCTTTTTCTGAACTTCATAGAAGAAAGGCAAAGTAGATTAGAGTACATGAATGGGATGTTGTCCTGTTAAATCTCAAAACTCATATTCACATGTTCCCATGAAGAAAATACAATGAAGCTGTTTTCAGTTGTTTTTAATAATTTCCCTGCTTATGTCAGCGTATTGGAACATTCCCAGTAGAGTTATTCCCTTTCCGATACCAGTATTGGAAATGCCTCCGATACCACCAAAAATGTTGGCATCGGTATCAGCAGTAGGCTACTGGAGTCCATGTGTAGCCGGGACGGTCTGCAGGCCCCGACTACTGCGTTGTGTTCTGTGCACAATAACACGGGACGCAGGGCTGGGTTCACACTCAGGTTTATTCCTGTATGATGGCCACATAAAACAAAAAGGATGTGAATTAAATGGTCATCTTCTCCATAAAAGTCCTCTCTCAGTCAGGAACAGTGCAGACTGACAAATGCAGCACTATTTCTCCCAAAAAACTACCACATTTCTTCACATGGTAAAACATACAAGTAAACATCTCTAACATAACAATGGAGGCTGAGCAACCACACACATACCTGTATGATGGCCACATAAAACTAAATGGATGTGAATGAAATGGTCATCTTCTCCATAAAAGTCCTACCACACAAAAAATAAAATACATTTAGCATGTAGGCTAGTACATGGAGGACGCATTGACACACGCACACCACACACACGCACGCACGCACGCACGCACACTCACGCACACACACAGGGAGAAATCGCGGCAAAATAACTGTCTCTCTCTTGCTCAAAACAGCTCTTAAAACACACTACACGACAGAAAACACCATTCCAAACAGTTTTAGATTCACATTTGTTCATTAAATTGGCAATAAAACTCAACAAATGTAACTTTTCGGTCCCGGAGCCTCAACTACATACCTCTCTCAGTCAGGAACAGCCACAGACTGACGAGAGAGAAGGGAGCGACGTGCGTCATATCCGCAGACTTTCAAAATAAAAGATCGGTTTTGTAAAAATGAAAGAAATACAAAAATAAAACCACAAAAATTTGAATTATAGTATTAACAATAACAATAATCCATATTTGAAGTAAAAAGAAACCAAAACACATCATCTGATGGATTTTGGTGAATAACAATATAAAATAAACACCAAAATGTGTAGTAGTTTCCTTTTTCTGTTTATCTGTGGCCCACAACATCATTTTAATTATTATTATAATAATTATTATTCTATTCTAGCTGCATGTTGTATTTATAACCCACAGATAAACACACGTGGTATCGGATCGGTGCCTATAACAGATAGAAAAAGGAAACGACACATTTTATTGTTATTAATTTCACCAAAATCCATCTGATGATGTGATTTAAGTTCTTTTTTACTTTAAATATGGATTATTGTTAATATAATTCAAATTTTTGTGGTTTTATTTTTGTATTTCTTTCATTTTTACAAAACCGATCTTTTATTTTGAAAGTCTGCGGATATGACGCACGTCGCTCCCTTCTCTCTCGTCAGTCTGTGGCTGTTCCTGACTGAGAGAGGTATGTAGTTGAGGCTCCGGGACCTAAAAGTTACATTTGTTGAGTTTTATTGCCAATTTAATGAACAAATGTTAATCTAAAACTGTTTGGAATGGTGTTTTCTGTCGTGTAGTGTGTCTTAAGAGCTGTTTTGAGCAAGAGAGAGACAGTTATTTTGCCGCGATTTCTCCCTGTGTGTGTGCGTGAGTGTGCGTGCGTGCGTGCGTGCGTGTGTGTGTGTGTGGTGTGCGTGTGTCAATGCGTCCTCCATGTACTAGCCTACATGCTAAATGTATTTTATTTTTTGTGTGGTAGGACTTTTATGGAGAAGATGACCATTTCATTCACATCCATTTAGTTTTATGTGGCCATCATACAGGTATGTGTGTGGTTGCTCAGCCTCCATTGTTATGTTAGAGATGTTTACTTGTATGTTTTACCATGTGAAGAAATGTGGTAGTTTTTTGGGAGAAATAGTGCTGCATTTGTCAGTCTGCACTGTTCCTGACTGAGAGAGGACTTTTATGGAGAAGATGACCATTTAATTCACATCCTTTTTGTTTTATGTGGCCATCATACAGGAATAAACCTGAGTGTGAACCCAGCCCTGCGTCCCGTGTTATTGTGCACAGAACACAACGCAGTAGACCGTCCCGGCTACACCTGGACTCCAGTAGCCTACTGCTGATACCGATGCCAACATTTTTGGTGGTATCGGAGGCATTTCCAATACTGGTATCGGAAAGGGAATAACTCTACTGGGAATGTTCCAATACGCTGACATAAGCAGGGAAATTATTAAAAACAACTGAAAACAGCTTCATTGTATTTTCTTCATGGGAACATGTGAATATGAGTTTTGAGATTTAACAGGACAACATCCCATTCATGTACTCTAATCTACTTTGCCTTTCTTCTATGAAGTTCAGAAAAAGGTGGATAGGTTATATCAGGAATATTGTACACTTAATATAAAATGTGAAGGTAATTATCTCCTCCATTATTTGGAAATGGCTTCTATGTTCCTAAAAAGAGTTCATGTTGTGACATTTCATGGTACGTAGCTTATCTTTGTTGGAAAATATTTATACATTTGATCCAAATTGGTTACTGGGAAAGACTATTATAGTGTAAGATCTTATTACTGTGTTAGTTATGTTGAAACTACCCATACGTTTCTAAGGAACAAAGCCCACTACAGTTTGCAGGCAGCAGAAAGGTAATTATGGGTTAACTACGGTGACATTTCCAGCAGTTGCCACATCTACCATCTTTCATCCAAATGGGTTATGGGCAAGACTATTACAGTGGAAGTTCTCATAACCATGTTAGTTATGTTGAAACTACCCATACGTTTCTAAGGAATAAAGCTCACTACACTTTACAGGCAGTGGAAAGGTAATTAAAGGTTAACTACGGTGACATTTCCACTGGGCAAGACTATTACAGTGGAAGTTCTCATAACCATGTTAGTTATGCTGAAACTACCCATACGTTTCTAAGGAACAAAGTCCACTACACTTTGCAGGCAGCAGAAAGGTAATTATGGGTTAACTATGGTGACATTTCCAGCAGTTGCCAGATCTACCATTTGCTTTTGGGAAACAGATATTGCAGCTAACCATAAGGTAAGACTGTGGAAATTACAATTACATCAGGTTAATCACACTGAAAGTACTTGACTATATCATGGAAACGACAGGCTATTTACTCTGTAATTACCCAATACTTAGCAGTAATTCACTGCAATTCTACTACTACAACTTGTCTATATTACTAGAGTGTCATTTCTTTGCTATATTTCTTGACATTACCATGTAATTAATTGTTATTTCTGGGCTATATTTCTCAACATTACTACACAATTGACCATTATTACTGGGCTATTTCTACACAATTAAAAGTTATTTCCTGGCTATATTTCTCAACATTACTATGAAATTGACCGTTATTTCTAGGCAATTTCTTGACATTACTAGGCAATTAATCATTATTTCTGGGTAATTTCTTGATATTATGACGTAATTAACGGCCTGGAAATTAAAGGGTTACCCAAACTGCATTTTCACAGATGGATTAAACCAGCGGACGCACATCATTACTAAAACATTGAGATACTTTAACTTTTCTGAGAATAAAAACAGTGAGTGACTTCAGTGAGTTGTCAATGTGAAACGAGACCTAAAACGCAGACTCACTCAGGAAAAATGGGTATGATGAGAACAAAAAAGGATTTATTTAACTCATGGAGAAAAAAAGGGAGGGAGGGATCCTCTGGATTCAATAATAATGTTCAACCCTAAAGCAGCAGCTTGAACCATAACCCCATGTCAGACCACTACACAGTAAGTGTACTTCACACTGAAAGCTGCAAGGACATCAAAGTGACCAGAAGTCATTCATTTTCAATGTGAGCCGGTGCCTCATAGCGGGGCGCTGTGGGCTGACCATTAGCTGCATGGCTTTGGAGGTGTGACGGTCAGAAAATGATTGAAAAGATTTTCTTTGGAATTCAAAACATAGAAAGAGGCTCTGCTGGGGCTATGAGCAGTTTTATTTCTCAAAAATAGCAGCGGGCTCAGGTTGGTGGGGTAGTCTCCAGGGAGGGAAGGATCAGGTTCAGCAAGAAAGAAGAAACAGGCTGCACAGGGTGGAGCTCAATGGGAAAACAGGAGGAAGAAAGAAGGACTGGCAGGCATCTATACAAGGTGAGAGACAACATCCACAACAAACTGAGAACCAGATGATTGTACCAGGTGGGTGAGTAGAGGTTAAAGAGCTGACTGACTGAATGGCAACCAGGGAAAGCTCCAGCTCCACCCAGGTCTGGACCAACCTCCAACAAGACACAGTGAGACTGACACGCCCACAAGAAGGAAGGACCTCTCCCTCCTTCCTCCTTGTGGGAAAAACAACGGGAAAACTTGATAGTAATGATTTATGGCTCAGTTCTGCAGCAATTAATCACAATGTAATGGTCCGTACTGGAGAACAGGGAGGAAATTACAGGCTAAACCAGCATGATAGCATAAAAACAGTGTTGCATTATATCAGAGTTTGTCTGTAGCATTAAAACTGCTAAACTAAAAGATGTCATAAAGCTGATATACAACCCTTTCAATGATACTACTGATATGTTTTTACAGATTAGTGTGTTTCATTGATGTCATTGACATCGGAGACTTCACATTCCCTCACTCTCACTGCTTTTAGTTAGAGCATACTAATACAACTAATATGTAATCTGTCCAGAATGAACCCTGCTAGATTGAATTTGTTTTTTTTTAAACAGCATGATAGTGATCACATTGGATTGCATAGTGAAGTGATGCAAAATGACCTAACCTTTCTCTGGCTGTTGAAAAATTGATTGAAAAAAGAGTTTTTGAGTTTGGTGACTTTATGACACCACTCAACTCAGGCTTCTGTTACAACTTCATATCAACTTGTCCATGAGATCCTAACATCAGGGAACATGTGGCTCACTGGTTACCTGCAGCTCACCCCATATTGTATGCAACATGATACAATGGGGAAAATAAGTATTGAAAGCGTGAACAGTCTTGTGTGGTGTTCAGAGTTCTTTTATTGTCCCTCAGGGGAAATTTAGTGGGGTGAGTGTGCATAGCGGCCATGGTGGTTGAGTGCATTACTCACTGTTTACCTGCTGATTCCAGGTCTGCCTAAAGCTCTCTGAGTGCCCCTTGGCTCTTGGACGACTCTCTTTGCTCCGACCCTTCACGAGACGCTTCTTCTGTGTCAGCTTGGTGATGAGAAACCTTTTTAGGAATAAAGCAGCTGATATTACATAACTTAATTTATGGAAATAATGTTTTGATGTCTTTATGTGTATGGATTTACTACTTGGGTTGTTACCAACATCTGGTGAAGATTCCATGTCTACAGCCCCGTTAGAAATGTATTTACAGAGAATAATGGTGACAGGTTCAATACTTATTTTCCCTGCTGTTAGAAATGGAGACAAACCAAAGTTTCCCAACAAACATGAAATATGTTGCTGTGGATACGGTGACTTAAACGGTGGTTTCAACCTCAGCCCTGATTGTGTTGTTGTGTCCTGTTTGTTTAAACCACTGATGCCCTGACAACTGTCACTGAGCTCTAGTTTATAATCAGATGAATCATGACAAGACTGGTTTTGTCTGAAGTGAGTTTCATATGTCTTTGGTACAAATGGTGAGTATCAGATGTTGATATTAATGTAGTTTGTTTTAGAGATCAGATTGAGTGTGTTGATGAATATGTGGATAAAATGTAATGTAATGTAAGATGTGAGGATGTCAGAATGGTTGGACGTGTTGCATACTCTCAGTTTAACTGAACCAGAGAGGCAGACTCACCATATTTGCTCGCGCGGTGTGGTTTGATGTGCTTTTCCCTTCTCTATCAGGATCCTCAGCATGGCATGGCTGTGGTTAAAGAGAGCAGAGCAGGCTGCTGTGCACAGGGGTCTCAACAAGACGCTGAGCGACAGATAAAAGGGAGACGTTAGTGGAACGTTCCTTACAGCATGGAGGCTCTCAGACAGCTCCGAGCACTTTAACAAGACCGTCGTTGTTACACGGATCATTCAGCTGTCTGAGATGCTCTCATCTTCCCAACACAAACTCTGAGGTAAGAATGTCGCTCATCACAACAGCAGCTAGAGCCCCCGCTTTCACACATCCACTCCACACCAGGAAAGCAAGCCTGAGGTATAACCACCTGCTGCTCTCCATCTCATCTATTTTTCTACTTTTTTGTTTTAAAGATATAACTGTGCGTGGTTTATGAATGACTGGGATTGTTCTCATTGAAATAACTGAAATCATATATTATCTGGCAACTGAGTTTCTGACAATCAAAAATCTCTTTCCAGTCCAAACCTGCAGCTCATAATGCAGGAGGAGACAAGTTCAGCCGCTGCGCCACACTGGTATTCGTTGTGTTTGCCAAAGTCAATTCAATACTTCAGGTTTCTGAACTCTGGTTGGTCTCGTCGGTTGGTCTTTGATGAGTGGGCTGTTTCAGCTATAAATTCAGATAGGTGTCATTAGTGCAATGCAGAGACAGATAATCTGGTTAAGTTGATTCATCAGTTGAGTTATGAGTCATAACTGGTGCCACGAGGCATCTTTTTATAATATTTTCTCACAGTTCACCTCAGGTTATGATCAGTAATTTCTGATTCTGTTTTAATCTGTTACTCTGGATAGTTCTCAGATGCCCTCAGATGTGATCTGACGGCTGTGGAGGCTGAAGCCAGTTTGGCACTGGGAAAGTTTCCCTGGACTGGAAAGAAGTGGCATACGGTTCCAGCAGCCACAGGAGGAGCCAAGTGAAGCTGGTCTTCATTATCTCTCAGAGGAAGAGTCTGCTGGGAATCACTGATGCTTCTCAATAAAAATTCAATCACCTCAGTTTAGTTGCACAAGACTGAGAAATGAAAGTGGACACACAACAGCAGAGGAGGAAACACGTGATACCACTCTGTCCCTTTAGGAACTTTTTAAGTTAGAGTTTGTCCAGAGATTAACCAACTGAAAACTGAAACTCAGTGCAGCATTCTGGCTCCTATTGATTTCTGCATTGATTGATGAATTGACATTTTTGGAGGGGGGAAAACAATTCATAGGAACTTTATTTCCTTTGTGGTAGAACAGCAATGGATACTGGATGTGTTGCTGTGTCACTGGGAGTTTGAAGGAGGGTTGACACCACTTCAGTCTCTGGGTTCACTTGGCAGACTGGTACTGGATCTGACCCAGGTCTTGAAGAGCTGTGTGGGGCGAGCCGCCTGCTAAATGTCCAGCTGCAGCATCTCAACGTGTGGTGGTGCATTCAGAGGTTTGAGCTGGCAATAAAGTAATGGGCTGTAGCAGGTGAATGAAGCCATGCTGGTTACAATAATAACCACTGGTGAAGGTCAGGACCAGTGGTCTGGTGTTGTATCGATCTCTGTCTCTGTTCCTCACACCTCGGAAAAACACACACTGACTCACACTGTGCACGGATTTATTAAGTCAGTACATGTGAGGTGCAGTCACTAGCTCCACTACTCATTATATCAAAGCTGACTGCTGCCAAAGCATTTAGTGCTAACTTCTGCGTGTGTGTGTGTGTGTGTGCCGTAAAGGTCCAGCTCACTGAACCTTTGTACCCTGTCCCTCTGAGATATTCTGGATCCCTGCCTCAGTACCACCGATGTTAATTGAATTTGTGAGTCAAATCTTGGTGCACGGTTTTGTGAGGTTTTTTTTTTTTTTTTTTTTACTATTCTACAGTTTTAGAAAGTGACTTTGTAATTAATTGATGAGGAGAGCAGTTCACTCCGCTCCTGTTCAATTAAAGAACACGGGATAAAATGGAGCTCTGGTTCTGTTCACTCCAAACTAATTTCACACTGTGTTAAATCTGAATTGGGAGCAATAAACTCTGTGAGCAGTGATGAAGAGGGAGGGAGCAGGCTCCACACAGGATCTGAAACCAGGACAAACTCCATCCATCCATCCATCCATCCATCCATCCATCCATCCATCCATCCATCCATCCATCCATCCATCCATCCATCCATCCATCCATCCATCCATCCATCCATCCATCCATCCATCCATCCATCCATCCATTCATCCATCCATTCATCCATCCGTGACAGCAGGTCAAACAGAGTTCTCCAGATGTCCCTTTCCCCAGTAACATTCCCCAGCTCCTCCTGGGGGATCCACATTCCCAGGCCAGATAATCTCTCTTGTGTATTATTATGGGTCTACCTCCGATGGGAGCCATCAAAACCACCTCCCTCTGGTTGGCCCAGACATCGCTCAGAGGATATTTATTTTAGCTGCTTGTATCCAGGATCTCATTGTATCAGTCTCCACCTAGAGTTCATGACCACAGCTGATGATCAGAGTGAAGGTGGACTGGTAGACTGCTCAACAAACCTATCAAACAAGCTAAAAAGAAGAAAACACCATGGACATCACTTTTCCACATCATAGACAGTAGAGGAACAGGAGAGGAAAATACAAAAAGTTCAAGTTCAAAGTTCTTTAGGATCAAACATCACAGCTCTTTTCATCCTCTCTAAACAGCCCTGTTCAGAACGGCTGCTTTCAGTGTCTGTCCCTTTAAATGCAAATGAACCACTGCTTGCCCCGCCCCTTCTACTGCTACCAGCTAGGGGATTTCAACCTATGAAGTCTGAAAATTCTCACATTTTGACAAACACCCAAATGTATGTTAAAGAGCCTTCAAAAAGTGATATTTCCATAATATGTCCCCTTGAATCTGAGTTTTCTCCCTGATGGAAGAAGTTGGAACAAGTGGAGGGGTGTGATGAGTCTCTGAGGATGAACAGTGAGCGTTGTAAGCAGAACAAATAATAAACACACAAAAGAGGAAATAATTAAAGGAAAGATAATCACCAGAAGAAACAGCTAATGAAAACATATCAATCAGAAAAACAACATTTTCTGTTGGTCTTCCTGTTGGTCTTCCTGTTGATGTACCTGCTGGAAACGTTGAGTTGATGGCAGCAGCTGCTCATCATCAAGATGCTCAATCACACAGAAGGCAGAGCAGCTTTCTAAAGGGTGGAGGAGCTGTGTGTGACAGCTGCAGGCTTCAAAGATGACTAGGATTCTCAAAATATGTAAACAGAGCCTGTCAAACGGCTGCAGAATGATCCAGCTCTCCTCTGTTATGTCTGCACCCTGACAAGTGTCAGTGAAGTGCTGATACTGGACACTTCAGCTGCACATCTGTAGTCTCAACACTGCAACACACAGGTGTGTGTGTGTGTGTGTGTGTGTGTGTGTGTGTGTGTTGTATGTAACTGTGTTCAGTCGCCCAGGCGCTTTGTGACTGACCGTCTTCCATTGTCAACTGCATTGGCAGTATTTATGTCCCTTGTGCAAGAACCCTTGTATACTTCTTTATTATGTGGGCATAAATAAATATTTCAAGTGTGTGTTTACATGTACAGAACTGCAGTCTTCATCATAGTTTTCACAACCTGTGGTTCAGTGGTTAGTACTGTTCTTTCTAAGCAAGAAGGTTCTGGGTTTGATTCCCAGGTCTTTCTGGATGTTTTCTCCCTGGACAAGCTGGTGTTGTTCTCTGGAGAGAACCCACGCAGCTGCATCTGAATTCAGGGGCTGGGTTTGAAGGCTGATTGTCTCACAGCATTTTGACGACTGTTCTATTTCAAGGACTCCTTCAAATACATCCTTCTATTCCTGAGACGTGATGTCACCAACAGGGGGCTTCACATAGGCTTTCACAATAGTATGTGTCAGTAGTGAATTTAATATGGCAGCACTGACAAAAGGAGACATATTATGCTCCTTTTCCACAAATTAAAATAGTCCCCAGGTGTCTTAAAGACATGTCTGTGACATGCTTTGGTCAAAATCCCCCAAGGATCAAACATCACAGCTCTTTTCATCCTCTCTAAACAGTCCTGTTCACAACGGCTGCTTTCAGTGCCTGTCCCTTTAAATGCAAATGAACCACTGCTTGCCCCGCCCCTTCTACTGGTACTAGGTAGGGGTGGGGTTATGCAAATTCAAAACTAGTTACATCATTGTCAGACAACTGAGGGAACAGCTCATAAAACCACATAGATTTCAACCTAGGGAGCCTGAATTTTTTTTTTTTGTCAATTCTCCGGGCCAGAAGGCAAAACAAACACCTAAATATATGTTAAAGAGCCTTCAGAAAGTTATATTTCCATAATTTGTCTCTTTTAAATGTAAGTATGGTGTTCAGTTCAATAGCAAACAACAGGACAATAAATCCAAGGTGATGTTAGGATGCTTATGTCGCTGAGGTTGGTTTGTGATGCAGCACTCTCATATCTCTATGTTTAGCACAGCAGAGACAGAGACACCGTCAGTGACATCACTAAACTCTGCTGGACTCAGGACCTCCTGTGGAGACAACATCCTCAGCAAGGATAAAGATACATTTGTGGTTTGGTGTGTTTTTTTACTTTAATTTTACTGTATTTCCTGAATGGAAGATTAACATTCATTGAGCATTCAGAGTTACTGCAGTAAGCAGGGCCTCATTAAGTCTGGTTTCTTTAGTGTTACAAACCTGATGAAGCAGAGCAGCAGAGTGATGGTGGGACACCACTTGGATTTAATCTAAATTTACAGGACATTTCATCTCTTCACACAATTTTATCTCTGCATTCATCCTCAGAGTTACAATATTGAGGGGTTTTAAGATATAACATGCACACATATTACATGGATTTGTTGAACTGAACGATTTAATTTCCATATTTTTTCCATATTCCATGTCATAAACTTTTTTCTTGCCTGTAGGCTACACAAAATCTTTTAGATGTCTGTCCTGGGTGAGGGATCCCTCCTCTGTCTCTCACCCTGAGGTTTCTCCCTTTTTTTTCTTGGGAGTTTTTCCTCAGTGGATGTGAGGGTCTAAGGGCAGAGGATGTTGTTATGATGCTTTTTCAAAGCCCTTGAGAAATGGGCTATACAAATAAACTTGCCTTGCCTTGCCATGCATGATGAGACGTTTGTGGCATATGAAGTTCATAAAGCTAGCACCACACAAAAACTAGCATATCTAAGTGAGAAGGGACAAAAGATAAAAGAATGAATAAGAATTTAAAAGAGAGAGGTTGAAACCTCAGTCTGAACTCGGACCAGCTGACTGAGGAGCACTCTGCCAATCAGCACACCAGACAAAGAATAATATAATGTATCAGTTAAAAACAATGAATAAAATAAACATGTAAGAATCCAGCCTGATGCAGTCCAGATCTCAGATGGAGGCAGTTTGTCTTCTTCTTGTATGTGGATCAGGATCCAGCATGACCAGGGTCTGTTTACACTCAGAAGAGTAAAACCCCATTAGAAGCAGGGAAGTCTGCAGTTAGGCTGACTGCTGCCTCTCATACGTATCAGTGCTAAGGCAGAACATCCTCCAATATCCATTAAGTCAATCAATATAACATTAAGCATCAAACAACATGTCCATAAGCAAAGCATAAAGTACAACAAAACTTGACCACAGAACAGAGTGGGTTCTGAGTGGCTGGATGAATTCCTTTAGGAATGGACTGATATGATTTCCAGCTGTGAAGCATTGTTCTTTGCTGCACAGAGAGATGGAGCGTGTCCTGCATACCTGCCTCTAAACTCCTACACCACCACACTGCCTGAACCATCCAATCACAGACCTTCTTCTTAAGTGGACAGGTGTTTTCAATTCCCCTTTTGATTACTAATCACCAGCCCACACACACCTACTGAGGAGAAGAGATAGAGAGCGAAGGAGCCCCACACAGACACACACACACACAGACACACACTAACCATGAACCAGAAACATGCGTCACTAATGGATTTCCCTGCTGCTGTTGATCTGCAGCCAGAAACATAGCGATGGGATGAGCACACTGTAACAATCTGACACATCCCATATGGGTCCAGTTACTAGTTTATCCTGCTGCTTTCACTCAAATCACACTGTCTTCATCTGAGGGTTGAACCTGTTCAGTTATGATGTGGATGACTCCTAGAGAACATAGTGATATGGTTACAAGCTGCATAAATCTGGAGGAGTGATTTTTAAATTACATTTCAGTGTTTTATCACCTGTTAGAAAGTGTAAAGTTACTATTAAAGGTCCAGTGTGTGAAATGGGGGTAAAATTATGACATTCAGCGTTCAAATTCTAGATTGCAACGCTCGCTCGCTCGCACTCACCCCTCCCGTTGGCAAAGTGATGGTGGCCTCTGAGGACAAAGGAACGCGTTTACCACGACTGCAACTATACTGGGAGTATTTCAGGAGCATGGAGCCATGAGGTGAAGATCTGAACCATGTTACCATGTCTGCTGTTTCCTACCTATTTATTTATTTTATTATATATTAAAACTCACGAAACGGGGCGGTGTTTAGCTCAGTTGGTAGAGCAGCCGCCCCATGTGTTGAGGCTATAGTCCTCAATGCAGGCGGCCTGAATCCTGCGCCGAGCGGCCCTATCCTGCATGTCATTCCCCCTCTCTGCCTCCCATTTCCTGTCTCTCTCTCGACTCTCCTGTACACAAGGCAAAAAAGCCTCCAAAAATATACTTTAAAGATATAATATGTAGGAATTCCCCCCATCTAGCGGTGCGGTTGCATATCTGAACGTATTCTTGATGTTGCATTCACGTGAAATGGGGCAGACGTCAGACAGACAACAGACCAGTGACGGCTGGTATCAATGGGCTAGTGGGGCTAAGCCCTCCCTGCATTACACAACAAAAGATGAGGAAAAAATATTATATATAGCCTATATTATATTCTCTAAATAACATACAAAAGATTGTTCTAAGTCTTAGTAAAATCGGAACTGGCAACAATATTAAATAGTTTCAAGAAAAACACAGGATATCTCTAAATGGGCTAATTTTAATCAGCCCCAGCTCACCGAGTCTGCTCTCATTCATTTTCCGACTGTGGATGATTGTGCCATGTCCCGCCCTCGCCATTGACCGACTGTTGGGGCTAATTTCATTCAGCCCACAGGCCGAGCGGTTCTGACCAATCAGCAGCGGGCTGACGCAGGGTCAGTGATTGACAGGCATCATGACCCGCCCCCTTGGTTCACTTGTCATTGGGGCTAATTTCATTTAGCCCAACACCGCTGTTTTCAGACCAATGACAGGAACCGGAGGAAAAGTTGTGTTGTTGTGGGAGGGAGAAGACAGAAACAGCGGCGCTAGGCGCTAGCATCACAGGTAGCGTTACTTTGCTGCTCTAAACTGTCTTTGCTAACATGAACGAAGTGGAGAATCTAGTTTCTAAACTCACTGGGAGCACCAGACTTAAATGACATGGCGATAACAGACCAGAAAGGCCGTCGATATGAGCTGCATATATCGTCTTTTTTATTTATTTATTTATTTTTTAATTGAGCAATATCGTCGGGTGTGTGTGTGTGCGTGCGTGCGTGTGTGTAAGTGTTTGTGTGTGTGTAAGTGTTTGTGTGTGTGTGTGTGTGTGTGTGTGTGTGTGTGTGTGTGTGTGTGTGTGTGTGCGTGCGTGCGTCTGTGTGTGTGTGCGTGCGTGCGTGCGTGAGAGAGAGAGAGAGAGAGACTGCGTGTGTATGTGTGAGATAACCAGGTGAAGTTTTTTTGTTTTGTTTTGGACTAGACCCTTACTTAATGCAGTGTGTAGGCCTAGTTAGTTGCTATACTTTTGTGAGATGGGATAACCCTAACTTTTAGCTGTGTTAACCATTTAATGGGTATAATTTATTTATTAGCCCACCCAACTAATTTGACCACCAGCCGCCACTGCAACAGACGCTTCATGTAACATAATAAACAAGCCTCTATGTAAACAAGTGGTCCGCCAGCACGAGGCAAAACAATACAGGCATGACAACATGTTGTCATGGTGATGTTGTATTGTTTTACCGTCTTTCTCTCATTGAGTAAAATGACATCCGGTTGGTTTTCCGACGGCCGTCTGTCTGACTGCACCTGAATGCAACACCAGTGCCTCCGTCCTTCCTCACATTACACAGTGGTGACAGTTTTAACAGGCCGAGCCCACAGCTCCGCTCAGTTTCCGTGGTTACCTACGGTCACGCTGCCACTCAACGTAAAAAATGGCGATGCAACATGGCCGCCTCGGTTCGGTGCGTCGCCCACTTATGTATTTGTAACGACTTGTAACAACTCATTCTAAGGTACCAGAAAGCTTTCATTTGTATGTGGGTGTGATTCCACTTCAGTGAAATACGTATTTATGAAAGACAGATTTGATTTTTGCTAATAAAAAGCCAAATAAGTTACATACTGGGGCTTAAAAACTCTCTCTCTGGCTGGCTGGATTTTCCGTTTGGGCTGGCGCACAAACATGGCGGCACAAGATGGCGACACTCTCTAAAGCAAAAGCTATACAGTATGTATGTATAAAAGAATAATTATAAGGCTACGCAAACCAAACAAATTTTATTTTATGGCAATATACACTTATTATACTCATATATTCATTGGTATCTTCAGTTTTTGCAAATAAACCTTGCCAATTGTTACACACTGGGCCTTTAACTGAATATTTATCAGTGATATTGACACTATCTAATGAGACTATTGGTTATTGACTGAATCGTGAATCTCCATTTCACTTGTGCATCATCTTTGTCTTTTCTCCCACTACCTAACTCGACCTTCATGCTCCAGATGTTTCTGTTGGGAGGTCTGCACAGTGAAGCCTCTGGACTCTGATGCACAGACACCACAGGGAATCCAGATCCCAAAAAGAGTCCTCAGGTTGATGGTTTTGGACGAGTTGACACTTGTTTGCAGTGAGCGGGCCAGACTTCATCTGTTCTTAATTTCTTCTCAAACCAGCTTGTTAAACACGACCGTCTGTCTGCTGCTCCTCAATGTTCCCACAGTCCTTTGGGAAGCAGAGAGATGATTACTGCGCCTGGCTCCTGACCTCTGTGTGGTCAGAAGGTCAAACCAACTGTTGGTGTAACATTACAGTGGCCTCAGGCTACAGTTTTACCTTTGGGACACGCACCGATGTCTCTGAATGTCTATCAGAGTCGGATTTCACAAAGCCAAACTACATGAGCTTTTCATTATGACTGAAGACTTGAATTTCTTGTAGAAACCTTAAAGGGATAGTTCACCCAAAATTGAAATTTTGGTGCGGTGCGTGGCGCAGTGGATAAAGCGGCCGCCCCATGTCGAGTCCAGTCCTCAACGCAGGCGTCCCCGGTTCGAATCCCGCGTCGGGCAGATCTTTCCTGCATGTCATTCCCCCTCTCTCTGCCTCCCCCTTTCCTGTCTATCTCACTGTGCTATCAAATAAAGACGAAAAAGCCAAAAATAAATAAATAAATAAATTGAAATTTCACTCATTGTCTCCTCCCCCTCATGTGGACTAAGGGCTGGGAGAAGTTTCAGAGTCCTCCGTGGCTTCTCTGAGTTACAGGGGGTCTCGGCGTAGCAGTGCATGTCCATATAACGTTGCAAATGGATACCAACTGTCTTCGTAACAAAAAGACACACCAAAAAACATCCAAATACCACCATGCTGCTCGTATGTAATGTCCGTCTTGTATTGAATGCAAAATTGTCCCGAAAAAAATTAAATAAGTCTATATTTCAAGCTTGTTTTGTAGTGGAAGCTCTTCGAAGCTCCTCTTCCCGGTTCGTCAAATTTGGACGAACTGGGAAGAGGACGGACCCTGTTTCGTCTAAATTTGACGAACCGGGAAGAGGAGCTTCCGCTACAAACAAGCTTGAAATATAGACTTATTTAATTTTTTTCAGGACAATTTCACATTTCGGGGCTTCAATACAAGAGGGACATTACATACGAGCAGCATGGAGGTATTTGGATGTTTTTTGGTGTGTCTTTTTGTTACGAAGACAGTTGGTATCCATTTGCAACCGTTATATGGACATGCACTGCTACGCCGAGACCCCCTGTAACTCAGAGAAGCCACGGAGGACTCTGAAACTACTCCAAGCCCTTAGTCCACATGAGGGGGAGGAGATAATGAGTGAAATTTCAATTTTGGGTGAACTATCCCTTTAAAGCTGAGCGCACTAGGGCAGGCTGCAGCCGAGTGTGAAGCAGCAGTGATGAGAGTCAAAACCTCCAAGTCTGAGGCCATGGATCTCTGCTGGAAAGCGGTGGACTGCTGCCTCAGGGACGAGGGTGAGAGAAGGGGCTCTACTTTCGTGAACTAGGTGCAGGCGGAGCGGATCAGGCCTGCGCCTCGCCTTCGCTTCGCCAACGGGGAGTGGTCAGGAGCAGATTGCGATTTTCCTTCGAAACGCAGCGGAGCGCATCCCGCCTACTTCCCTCCCACCGGCGCAAATGGCATAGAGGGAGGAGAGAAGGCGTGGAGTGGGTTTGACACAGCCGAGTCAGATCTTCACCAATCAAATGAGCTCCTCTCCTCGCCTTTAAATCGGCGGACGTTTGATTTCACCGTGGAAGAGAAGATTTGAATCAGCACCTACAGATTACAGCATACACATTCAGCACATCTATATCAATTGTCCCGTCACACTGATGACAGATCAAAGGCTGCACAGATGAAAGATGAGGATGGATTACTGCTGTGTTGACACTACAGGATTATCTGCTATATTTATGTATTTACTTATTGATTTATTGAGCCGCATCGTCACGCGACCATAACAAATAAAACTGAAAACAAATAAACTATCATCTCTCACAGCAAACCACAATCAGCCTGGCATCATAGTGAGCAGATATTAACATCTCCCATCTCAGGTAAATTCTAAAGAAAAAAGAAAAAGAGAGACGCTCTGTGATGCCTCCGTTACGCACAGCTGTGTTTATGTTGTGATCTGTGCACACGTGTTTAAATATAGGTTACTAAATATGAGTGTCTTTATTAATGGAAAAGGGGTGTGTGTGTTTTGTTTTTTGTTTTTTTTTTTACTGGGCAACAGCTCTCAATCTGTCAGAGCAAGTGAGACGGGAGGAAACTGATGTTCTGGTCCGGTCCAAGCTGGCAGTGTCCGGTCGCGCGAACAGACCTCACGGGCTGATGATGCAAAAGTAGTCTGGGAGGGAGGAGGGAGGAGGAGGGAGCAGGTCTATCTATCTATCTAACCTATATTTAAAAACGTGTGCACAGATCACAGCATAAACAAACAGCTGTGCGTAACGGAGGCATTTCAGTTTTATTTGTTATGGTCGCGTGACGATGCGCGCTGGCCCCTAATAAATCAATAAGTAAATCAATAAATAAATAGCTGATAATCTGCAAGGGCACAGTGTGTAGTGTCAACACCTGCTCTTGGGACATCCACGGCTGTCTCAGTCCCTCCCTGGTTTCATCTGTGTTAATTCAGTCAGGCTGAGTTTCCATTACGCAAGCCTTTGGTCTGCCATCAGTGTGACGGGACAATCTATATAGATATAGGTGTATGTGCTGATTCAGATACAATAAATAGGGGTTATTGTGATGATTATTATTATTATTATTGTTAATTGCATTTAAATGTGCCTGGAAGTGTGGAAATCTGCCTGTGGGGTCTTGGTGACGTGTCTGCACTGCGCGCTGGGCAGTCAAATTGCCACTGCGCTGGCTGCACTTCGCCTTGCGCTGAGATTAGACCAGGTTGGAGCTGGCGAGCTTTCGGCGCACTCTCCGCGCGGTCTATCGGCAACAAATTGTCACTGCGCCACGGCGAATCTGTCGACACCTCCCCCTGCTGCGCGACCACTCCCATCTCAGCGCACAGCAGTCTGCCAATTTACCGAATCCGCTGCGCACCTTGTTGCACTGGACGATAATACCACTTCGCCAGCTGCGTCAGGGCTCGCTTCGCTGCGCCACCCTGAGTTGCGCCAGCAAAATAGGGCCCAAGGAGTTCAAGTGTCTCAGGGTCTTGTTCACAAATGAGGGCAAGAAGGAGCATGAGACTGACAGGTGGATCAGGACGGTGTCGGCGTAATGAAGACATTATACTGAGAGGGGGCTGAGCTTTAAGACAGAGCCCTTGATTTACCATTTAAATTTAGTTCCACCCTTCACCTGTGGCCACGAGTTCTGGGTAGGGACCAAAAGAAATGCAGCTCAAATTAGCTTCATTCTCCCAGTGGCTCTGCTCAGCTTCAGAGATAAACTGAGGATCTCAGAGTAGTTAACTGCTCCTTCACATCGGAAAGAGCCAGTGGAGATGTCTTGGGGCTCCAGGGAACCTCCCCTCCCCTTGGATATTTTCCAGGGACGTCCAAACTGTAGATAGATCCACAACTCTCTGTGGGAATTGATCTGGCCTGGGAACACTTTAGGATCTCCCAGGAGAAGATGGAAGTTGTTGAGAGGTGAAGAGAGGGACGTCTGGGAGACCAGCCCTTGAATAAACAGAGGGAAATGGATGGCTGGAATAATAAACACTGTTGAATTGATTTGAAGCGCAGTGAAATTTGGTACATTTTTGGTGCAGAGGCATTAAAGATGAACTCAGCAGGATTTCTCCTGTGGCTCTGCTACATTTTTACCTTCATTAAAAAGCTCCAGAGTAATTGAGATGGTTAACTACATGACTTGTGACTTGTTACCGTGAGAACGGAGGCTCTCTGTCTTCACCTGGCGTCTCACTGAAAACCAACCTTGTAACATCAGTACAGTGAAAAGGGGAGGAAACGCCAGCACACTCACCATCCCTATGACTAATTTTTTATTGCAGGACAGGCAAGCACAGACGTTTCGACCGAAGTCTTTTTCAATGTCTGTCGAAACGTCTGTGCTTGCCTGTCCTGCAATAAAAATTTGTCAAAGGGATCGTGAGTGTGCTGGCTTTTCCTCACCTTTTCAGTTTGCTGCTGTGGCCGTGCACCTCATTAAGTTGAGTGCTCGCTTGTCCCTCTTTTGTCAACATCAGTGTAGAACCTGGTCACCGCCCCGGTGTCCCAGCTCTCGTCTCTGCACCGCGACACAAACGCACTCCGTAACCCGTAATCTTTTGTTCATGACGGTTAAGACTACACAAACACACGTCGTAACATCGTATATATTATGTAACATTATCCACCGCTCCATTTATTGACTTTTCCCCGGCTTCGTTGTAAACAAATGCACATGGAGGAGAGGAGAGGAGGGTAACCAAAACAGAGGAAAAGCGAGCGGACTTGCATAATTCCCCTTTAATTTACCACTCTAGCTTTCAAATATGAATACATGTTTATTGAATAATAATAATAATAATAATAATAATAATAATAAATGGATGTATTATTGTAATTTAATCCAAAAGTTAGAATACCACTGACCTAGCCTACCCATGGCAATAGGACATCTTCTTCAGCTTTGAACAAGCTGCAGCGGCTCAGATGGTTGAGTGAGTGTGTGTAGAGGTCAGTCAATAACATCTGGGCAGCTGCTGGAGATGATTCTGATTTGTCTGGACTTTACACAATGATGGATCTGGATACAGAAGACTGGAGATATGAGCTAATGGAGAAAATAAAGATTTTTTTTTAGATATGAGATTTAATTAGTGTGCTTAACAAAGCTGGCTGATGAGCCCGGACTCCATTAAGGAAACAGAGCCTTCACTTTTAAATAATGAATGAGATCTTTTCTTAATCCTACATCAGAAAACTGAGCCATGAATATGTGAGTGCGGTCCGGAGGCGGAGGGGAGGTGCGGTGTGAGACAGTGTCTCCTGTCTGAGACGGACGAGCAGCAGCTCCACTCTCAGAGTTTAATCACAGGATCCAGAGGAAGCTCCAGGCTGCCACTTTCATCTGCTGCTGCTCTTAATTAATCACACCTCCAGCAGCAGAGTTCAGCTTCCTCCAGGTGTTTTCATTCATCATCCTCAGTGGGAAGCATTCATTACATCCACCCGACAGAGGAGAAAAATGGAGGACATTTGTCACACGGCAGAGCCTCAATCACTTTCTCAAAATTAATCAGATTTCTCCGTTTATAAAGTCACGCCCACCGGACTGAGGTGGCTCAGGGAAGACACTCACTCATCAGCACTTGCTGTAGGAAACTAGAATAACGGTGAAAACCAGAAAATAAAAATAAAAGAAGACATGCGTGTATGTAGGGTGTGTGTGTGTGTGTGTGTGTGTGTGTGTGTGTGACCTGCATGCAGCAGCATCTGGTGCTAGTGCTTTCATTGGCCGGCGGCTGTCTTCACATTCCAGACTGATGGAGGCAGGAAGTAGATCAGTGTCTCCATCAGATAAAACCACCTGCAACTGCAGACACACAACACACTGCTCAGCGCGCACACACTCACACTGAATCAACTGGAGAGCTCTGACCATGTGGTGCACATACAGTTCTGAGACCAAAACTGGGAAATTCACATTGAAATTAAAGCTATAAATCACTGTATTGTTCTGTGAGTATTCTGAATCAAAGTGAGGTCACATGTCTTGAGAAATGACTTTCTTGAACTTAGAAAAAGTGCTCTGCCTTGCAGCGGCCTGGAAGACAGAGTTCAGCACTTTGGGAATCATGCTGATTGCTTTCTAGTGGAGTGTCAGATGTTCAGATTGAAGCTGCCTTCAATGTCAGTGCCATGAATATGAAGCGACAGCCTGCAGTGGGTTGGCTTAGCATAAAGACTGGAAATAAGGGGAAACTGCAACTGTGGTTGCAGCATGTTTTTGTATTGTGTTGTGTTGTGTTGTGTTGTGTTGTGTTGTGTTGTGTTGTGTTGTGTTGTGTTGTGTTGTGTTGTGTTGTGTTGTGTTGTGTTGTGTTGTGTTGTGTTGTGTTGTGTTGTGAGGCTTTATAACATGTGTAGTAAAGGCTGCATGTAAATATTTTGAATGTGTTTCAGATGATATGACATTGTGGGACTGCTGTATATTGCAGCTCAATAGGTTGAGCAGGCAGCCCATATACAGAGGCTACAGCTCTCGCTGCAGCCGGCCCAGGTTTGATTCCCCCTGTGGGCCTTTGCTGCATGTCGTTCCCCTCTCTGTTTTCCCATTCCCTCTCTCTCTCCAACTGTCCAATCAAAAAAAGGTAAGGTAACACTTTACAATAAGGGTCCCTTAATTAACGTTAGCTAGTACATTATTAAGCATTAATTAACTGTTTACAGATATATTAACAATCATTATTATGTATTACTTAGGATTAGGAAACACATTAATCAATGTAGCCTATTAGTAAGCAGTTAATTAATGTTTACTACTCAAAGTTAGTTAATAGATTATTAAGTAATAATAAAAGTTGAATAATGTAATTAGTTATCATTATGTATGCATTACTCAGCATAATTAACACATTAGTTTATATATTAATGCTTAATAATGTACTAACTAACGTTAATTAGCTAAGGGACCCTTATTGTAAAGTGTTCCCAAAGGTTAAAAAAAAGAAAAAAAGAAAAGATCATATGACATTGTTGTAACATTAGTCTGAATATTTATTAGTTAGAAAAGCACCAGACATCCTGAGAGTCAGAGTGAAGTTGTGAATGATTCAGATGAGCTGAGAGGAACCACAACAGTACGAATGAGTGACTCTCCAATGAAAACAGATACTCTGCTAATGATTTTTTACTTTGTGCAAAGATCTTAGATGGTTATCTCCAGACAGAGGTTGTGTTTTTATGAGCAGCAGCTGTAGAGCAAGTCTTCAAACACTGTACAGGAATTAAATGTGACCTGTGTCATGTGTTGTGTTGGTTCAACATTAAAAACAGCAAATAAATGTTATGAAATCAGATTACTCAGCACGCACAGACAGCACAAGGTTAAACATCCTCTTCTTTTTAATGGAGACAGTCTGTCCCTCAGGCGTCCTGTCTCTGCTGCTGCTTATTTAGTCATCACTGAAGAAAAGTTTGGCTGAAGAAAATCTGAAGAAAGAAAGCCTGGAGAGAAGCAGAATAGTTATTTCATAAGTTGAAAGGAAGAATGGAATGGATTATTTTTGTTCTGGGCCTCGTCTGCTGATAAATGATGATAAAGACAAATGTTGCTGCTTTGAGGCAGACAGAGAGACTTCATGGGAAAATACTTTTTTTTCACCCAGATGTGATGGATTGCTTGGCTGGGAACAAATTAATCAGCTCGCAGATAAAATGTGACCGAGGCAGTGAAAGTTCTCAGAGATAAGGAGGGGAGAAAAATAATGTTAATGCAGCTGCTGCCAGTCCCTGCTGTCCTGAGAATCCCTGCCTCCAGTGGTTTATATGGTACATCACTGAACAGGTGGAGTCCATTTGCAAAAACATGCAAACACTATAAGCATTGAGAAGTGTCACTGGCAGGTAACAGATGATAAGAATCCATCATTGTTGTGTTTCATTTTTCATTTTTGCTTTGATGGCGTCATGCCCACTGCCATGTCTCTCTGTATACACCAGCACCACCGGGGTTACAGCAGCCAATCAGCGTTGAGTGGCAAAGCGACTGACGACCAGCAAAATGACGTCGACCTGGGATTTCTCATCTCCAGCGACGAGCCATTTTTCGCTCTGTCGCTGTCACTTGGAGCTCCAGCGATTTTGCATTGACTTAATATGTAAACTCGTAGCCAGCGACAGCGCAAGACAGACTCATGTTTTCATTCATCAAGAATTAAAGTCAGAGGTTGGAAGACGATCACATACCGTCGTAGTTCCGACCATGAACGGCAATTCGGCGGCGTTATTCTCATGACTCGCCACGAAACCGAAAGTAAAGAAACACTGGTCGGCTCGCCCAGCATTTCCACCACCACTAATAATAACACAATAAAGATAGAGACAAAACCATAGATTTATCTAAAATGGGCCCATTAACAAGTGGTAACGTAGATTCAACCACATTAAAGGACAATTCCAGGTGAATTCAACTCAGGGGTGTATTTTCATATCATTTTAGGTCTAAAAGAATGAATCTGAAGATTTTCAGTTTAATAGCTCCTGTTTTGCGGTAGTTGTGTCTGTCCCCGCATCGCCACGGCAGCAATGAATGGGAGTGGATGTAAGTTCCACTGTTTAGGCTGTTTCCAGCCCTCAAAGCCGCAATTTTTTTCCACAGACAGCATCAGATGGCGACTCAAACATGCACCGAGAAGTTTATTTACTTCAAGCAAGCCGACATGTTTGTAAAAGTAGATCTAATTCAAAGTCTCCCGGAGTCTCGCGCGAGCCCGAAGTTGCAGTGCTGGTGTATTCAGGCGCAGTAGGAGCTACTGCTTGTGTCATAAACACAGGAATATCAACTCTTTACTTGCTTGAAGTGTACATTTTTTTCCACAGACAGCGTCAGGTGGCTACTCAAAGATGCGCCGAGAAGTTTTTTTTACTTGAAGCAAGTAAAGAGTTGATATTCCTGTGTTTATGACACAAACGGTAGCTTTTCCCACTGCACCTGAACACACCGAGCACGGCAACTGGGTCTCGCGCGAGACTCCGGGAGACTTTGAATTAGATCGACTTTTACAAACATGTCGGCTTGCTTGAAGTAAATAAACTTCTCGGTGCATGTTTGAGTCGCCATCTGATGCTGTCTGTGGAAAAAAATTGCGGCTTTGAGGGATGGAAACAGCCTAAACAGTGGAACTTACATCCACTCCCATTCATTGCTGCCGTGGCGATGCGGGGACAGACGCAACTACCGCAAAACACGAGACATTAAACTGAAAATCTTCAGATTCATTCTTTTAGACCTAAAATTATATGAAAATACACCCCTGAGTTGAATTCGCCTGGAATTGTCCTTTAACGTGAGACTTTTTTATAACCAAATAGAAACTCCTCGTTGTCCCTTTAAAGTAACATTGCAGAGTTTTTCGGCCTTAAAATAATGTTTCCAGACTCATTGCAGTGATAGAAAAATGGTTAATAGGATGAATGGTGCTGCCGCCGCAGCCTGAGCCGGGTCGCGTCGGCTGAAACTGCACCATGGAACTTCCCTGCACGGGTACGAATCACCGCCCCCCCCTCCTCCCCCCTCCCCTCTGTGTCGAGGGAGAGACGTGGTGGGTAAAAGCGAAACTTACGGTTCCCCTCCGGTCGTCGCCGCCACTGCCGCCGCCGCCGCATCCCCCCCACCCCACACACCCCCTCCCCCGGCCCCGACCACCCGCCACACAGTCTCCTTGCAAACATGTGGGAATACTGTCGTTTATTAATGGGAATAAACGCTGGATGCGCTCGCTGATAAATTTCGTTTTCGTTTTCCCCCCCAGACGATAGCGCTCCTCAACCAGCTGGTGGAAGCACTGAGCTGAAACTCCGCAATGTTGCTTTAAAGCAGAAGTAAGCAGAATATTTGTGTTAATATAAGTCTTAAATAGTTCTATCTTCCGACAGCAATCACTTCTATAGAGTGTTTGGTCTGAAACACGGGTCTGTCAGTCACTCTGCTCTGCTGTAAGCCGAGGAGAAAACTTTCCTTGTATCCTACAACCTTTATCCAATGAGGAGAGAGAACGGCATAAAGGGGCGGTCCTCTCTGTGTGTGCAGCCAAGGGATGCGCGTGAATGTGGTGACGTAGGGACGAGGACGGGGGCTGCTAACTCCATCTGCTGACAGGAAGTTAGCCAAAACCACCGGATCGCTTACTTCTGCTTTAATATTTGTTTCACAGTTGACAAAGACAGAAGTTGTTTTCAAAACATGAGCTTCAACTGGTAGCAGCAAAGTCTGGTGAGAGTTTTTACTCAACCTTTGCTATATCTTTGTTGTGTTTTTGTATGTTTTTGTCATCATTTGTCAACTAGCCTACTGATGGATACTTCTGTGTGGAGAGGAGAGGCGCTTCTTTCTCTGAAAAGGAAGTTTGGAGGACGCCACCTTGTTTCAGTTAAGATGAAGAGGTGCTTCCGCCATCTGTGTGTGAATGCGATGTATTATGTATGTAAAGCGCTTTGGGTATCGTTGCAGGTATAGTAAAGCGCTATATAAAATACAGAGCCATGGGATCATGAGATATTCCAACTAGTTTCACGTGGCCATCTTGCATGCCACCTTCAATACAATATTTCACATAGCTGTTTCAACACTTATAATAATGAAATGTGAGACCCATCTTGAAAAATGGCTGCCATATTGAATCTTTTGAGTGGCCAGCGCCTTTATCCAAAAGAGTGACCATTAGTGAGTATTTGTACCAAATTTCATGCTTGTATCACCAAGTGAACGATTCTTGCCATAATCTGCTCCACTATTAGCCTATGGTTGCACAATAACCTAATAAGCAGGATAGAATGTGTTGGGGTCGTTCTGAGCAGCTCACTAAAACATGATGATCAATACACAGAACAGACTTGTGGTGGATCTACTGTTTAATCTCCTCTCTGCTCTCAGCCTCCATGTCTGATCCTCTGTCTTCTTTTCATCAAGCTTCTCCTTTATCTCCACCATCGCCTTCAGAAAAGAGCTTGTGCAGACTGAGCCCTGATTAGGGAGGGAAATTTTCCAGAAACATTCTGCAGTCAGTTTGATGTGAACTTTGAAAACTGCAGAATAGATTTTGGAACATGTGCAAATTTCATATGATCGGTAAAACACATACTGTATAGAGGCTTTTTATGTGCTGGAGAAACACTTTTACTTTTACTTTGTGTCAATGAAGATCCTCTAAACCAGATAGAATAGTTTTCATAAATAAATAATAAATACAGTTTTTTTAAATCTTTTTTTAACCTGAAGAAAACTGATTAAATACTTGTGCACATTTGCACACAAATTTGCAATTTGCAGAGTTTTAATCTGTTCAGTGTGGTTTCCTCGAACCAGAAATCAATGTTAATAAAACCCACTTAAAAAAAGAAGAAAAAAGGTTTAATAATCCAGAGTCCCCCATATGGGGGACTTGAAGACATGCATAACAATAACAAAGCCCCCACTGCACTGATTATGAAAGAATATGGTCATATTATACGTCAAATTAAACAGCAGAAGCTGGGCTACAACGTGTAAAAACCATGTTTATATGACCCAAACACAGCCCAAACACTACTCAAACAAACAACTAGACATCAAACTTCATAAAGCACCTCTGTGTGGACCCAGTCGCCACATTTCTGGCTCGTATACTACTGTACATTATGCAAAACACATCAGCGACCTCTCATCTGAACGTAAACACTGGGGCGTCCCTCAACAACCGCGGCTAACACAGCAGCTAGCAGCAGCACGGCAGAGGGAGAAGACAACAACCAGCAAAGTCGAGCAAAAACAGACACTGCGTGGCCAAAACATGGTCGTACATTTGCTCTTACCTTTGCTGTTTTGCCGTGAAAAGGTTGTGTTATGGGTAAATCCACAATATTTCCAGTTGAACTCTGCCTAGTGTGTACATCTGAACTAGCCGGGCCGAAACGACGGCGCTAGGACCCTACACGGAAGCCTGGTGCGCGCGCATACAACCCCACGTTGGCCTGCACGTGGATCTGCTGATCTGATTGGTTCATGGCTGTCACATGGCTGCCAGTGCGGCCAATCACATCGACCTGGGTCTAGCGTCATTCCTCTCTCTCTATTGGTTAAAATGAGCCGCCCCTCACTCGAATCGACCACTGCGCTGCAGAGATAGAGGCTAAAAGCCAAACCCACCCAAACAAGCTGCTCTGAGCAGCAGGGACGCAGAGACACTGAATCCACTATGTTAGTTATTTCCAATCGGTTCCAGTAGATTTATTTTCAGTTAGTTTATCCAAATTGTGTGAAAATAAAGATTAAACAATAGTTTATAGTAGCAGGTGGTTCCAAGCTGTGCCAAAAATGGACATTTTGGAAAGTTCGCCTGGATATTTTGTAGTAAAATCTCAATCATTTTGTCCTGCTTCAATTAATCAGAATCAACCACTGCAGAGACAATGTTCACATGTTGTACAATGATTTTATAGAGAGTTTGAGCTTCATCAGCATTATTCTAAAGGGCACTCATCAAAAATATGATTTTTTTTTTAGGCGAATATTAATTTTATTAATTTTTTTCTGTGTGTCATCTTCATTTACTCTTCACCAGTAACAGATATACTGAAATTTACACATTTCAGCAATTCCTCATTTTTTTCCCTTTACTATGACACCAAAAGTATTCAAATAGACCTTGTGGTTGCAGAGATATACTCATTTTATTATGGATATGCAATTTTCGAGGAAAGGCCTAAAAAATAGGCTGGATTTTTTAAGGGATGAAACTGTCATGATGGCATACTGGATTTTGACAATATGTGGTCTGTTGGTCAAGAAGTCCAGTTTTAAGTTGTGTATAGGGATGGTTTAAGTCCAAGCATCAGACTCAAGACTACAGGATAATTGTAGTAAAGGTAGAACAAATGGCCAGAAGGAGCAGTCTACACAGGAACCCCTAGGTGAGTGAAGGCTGAGTGGATGACAGATGAAACTAGAAAATTTCCTCTGGGAAATTTTGAGAGGGCCACGGGAGCTACGACCGGTTTTGCCATCTCTGTCAACATGGGAATCAAACCCACGATCTTAAGGTCAAGACAGAGCTGATCAGACAGACACATGATCATCTTTCTATAAGCACTGATATGGAGGAGCTGTAACCACATTAGGTTACCTGTGTGTGTGTGTGTGTGTGTGTGTGTGTGTAGGTGTGTGTGTGTGTGTGTATCTCTAACTTTTATCATATGAAGTTACTGTGTGTGTGTGTTGGAGTGTGGGAGAGGAGTGCGCGCATACATGCGCATGTGTACGTTACCTGTGTGTTTTGATGTGTGTGTTGGTGTGTGTGGTTGTGTTTGACAGTGACTTGAACTAAGGTGCCTGAAGCAATCGTATAAAAGTAAAAAAAAAAATGTAAAAAAGCAGCCCATAATAAGCACAGAGCTTTGAGAGAGAAATCAATTAAGTACAACAGGGAGCAACAGGAGGAATAAAGTCTGATCTGAGAACTGTATGAAACCTGTTTGTGTAAATGTGGCTCAATCTGATCTGAGAACAGTTTCCAGAGCTGGTTCTCGAGTATGTGTGTGTGTGTGTGTGTGTGTGTGTGTCTGTGTGTGTGACTGACTTGACACATGTTATGAGTTGTGTCAGTCTGATTTAGCGTGTGTGTGTGTGTGTGTGTGTGTGTGTGTGTGTGTGTGTGTGTGTGTTTATAAACATTTAAACAAGCTCCAGGTGGATTGTAATAATTACTGTCACTGCACACTGTCCTTCGAAACTAAATAAACTAAACTAAAAATTGTTGGGAGGGGGTGTGGTGATGGAGCAGGTCTGTGGGGCCAGGTTATTAAGTGCTTTGTGTGTGAGGAGGATGATTTTGAACTGTATGCGGTGAGTGATGGGCAGCCAGTGCAGGTCACGGAGGACGGGGGTGATGTGATCTCTGGAGCGGGTGTGGGTGAGCAGGCGTGCGGCTGAGTTCTGGATGTATTGCAGTTTATTGAGGAGTTTGGATGGTGAACCATAGAGGATGCTGTTGCAATAGTCCAGTCTGGATGTGATGAATGCATGGATGAGGGTTTCTGCAGCAGAGAAGGTGAGTGAGGGGCGGAGACGGGCGATGTTCTTGAGGTGGAAGAAGGCGGTCCTGGTGATGTGATTGATGTGGAGGTCAAACCTTAGCTTACTGTCGAAGATGATTCCTAGGTTGCGGGGCACCCCAGGCTGAGGCAGACAGAAACGTCGAGAAAAAGAGCGATTTTCTGCCTCTGCACCGGTCTCACATTTAGGCTTACTGTGACAAAACGGGCAGTGCCCGGTGCGATGGCCCGTGGCCCTAATAAGAGCAGAGGTAGTGACAAAGTGGTTCCAAGACTGAGACACTGCTCGAGGAATTGGGCATCAAAGGCCTTCCCTCTCACCTGTGGAACTGCAATGAGTCAGGTTGGATCTGGATTTGGATCAAGATCTGGTACTGGATCTGGATCAGGATCAGGATCTGGATCTGAAACAGGATCTGGTTCTGGATCAGGATCTAGAACAGGGTCTGGATCAGTATATAAATCTGGATCTGGAACAGGATTTGTTTGGCTTGGTTTGGTCTGGTTTCGCCTGGATTGGCCCAGTTTAATCTGTTTAAGGCTTGTTTTGCCTGGTTTAGTCTGATTTGGCCCGATTTAATCTGGTTTGGCATGGTTTAGTCTGGTTTGGCCTGGTTTAGTTTAGCCTTTAATCTGATTCTGGATCAGGATCTGGATCAGGATCTGGTATGGCCTGGTTAGGCCTAGTTTAGTCTGGTTTGGCATGGTTTCGTCTGGTTTGGCCTGGTTTAGTTTAGTTTAGCCTTTAATCTGGTTCTGGATCAGGATCTGGTATGGCCTGGTTAGGCCTGGTTTAGTCTGGTTTGGCCTGGTTTAGTTTAGCCTTTAATCTGTATAAACCTGTATAAACCAGAATAAGCCAGTATAAACCGGAATAAACCGACCAGTATAAACCGGAATAAAGCAGTATAAACCGGAGTAAACCGATCTAAACCGGAATAAACTGGTATAAACCGGAATAAACCAGTAGCCTATAAATCGATCTAAACCGGAATAAACTGGTATAAACCGATCTAAACTGGAATAAACTGGTATAAACCAGTATAAACCAGTATAAACTGGAATAAAGCTGTATAAACCTGTATAAACTGGAATAAACCGATCTAAACTGGAATAAACTGGTATAAACCGGAATAAACCAGTATAAACCGTAATAAACCGATCTAAACCGGAATAATCCGGTATAAACTGGTATAAACCGGAATAAAGCAGTATAAACCTGTACATAGCTGTAGGGGCCAGTGCCCGGTGCGATGGCCCGTGGTCCTAACTACATCAGCTGTGGACCGGTTCTTCCTATAGACATTCTGATGGGGGTCCACACTGATGTTGATGTTCATAAGCAGGAAATAACAAAGTGGTATAATGAAGGGCAGTGACTTCTCAGGGGGTTCTCTTCAGGAAACTCTTAGAAAGCCAACAGAGAACAGAAGGCCTTAATCAGACTTCAAACATGTGTGTCTCCACAGAGAGGCTTTGATGTTTGGTTAGAAACTGCAGCCCTTTTACTGACTTCACTGAAGCAACACACACAAAACACACTTTAGCTGTGTGGGGTTGGTGGAATAACACTCACACTCACACTCACTGTAGATAAATGTTAGGGTCATGCATTTCTGCGACTCTGCAACATAGTCTGTCATTCAGGAAATCCAATAACTATAACTGTGTCCGACTCCTCTCCCTAAATGCCAGTGTTTCCTACAAACTTTGCAAAATGCTTTGTTTGCATGATCTGGTAAGGCTGCAGTAATCCACAGGTATTTCCATTTCCATGTCCGTGTCAATGAAAATGATTTGATTATCAATTCACGCCACGGCTGAACACTATTTAAAACTACAACAGCTATATTTCATTTAGAATCAGCTGCAGCCAGTGTGCAGTCAGTGGGAGCTGCAGCAGGACGACTCAGCCACCATTATCAGTTTTTAATGTTTCATCTATCAGGCAATACCTACACCAGACTCTGTTCTAGTGTCATATACGGGATGATTAGGACAGTTATATTGGATTTCAGGACTGTCCTGAATTTTCTGGGACGTCTGGTCACCCTAGGCCTGACAACTCAGCGCACTGCAACTTTTCCAGAGATGGTTTCCAGAGGACATGGTTGTTGTTAGATGCTTTTAACTTCAGAAATGACAGAGCGAAGTGCATTGAAGTGCATCCTTAAGTGGCGGCGTGTTGATCTCTCAGGATCACCGTAGGAATTATTCATTCTGACAAAGACTGAAACAACAGTGTTTTGTCTCCTGTGTAAAGGTTTAAATTGAAAGAAAAGCCAGTTGTACAGCCTGAGAATAGTCAAGTAAGAGATTGCGTGGGGTTGCAATTGAAAAACTTGAAGCAACTCTTATTTTCTCCTCTGCAGCAGTTTCTACTTCCCAAAATAAAGAGATGATTGGTGAGGGGAAATCAACACAAGGAATCACATGAATAATAAAGAGCTGAGAGCTCATTAGAGATGTTTCCTGCTTTGTTCTGCTGTGAAAACACAGCGAATAACTTGGTGACATTTGCAGATATTCTGTGCATGTAAGAACAAAACCTTGGTGTACTCGTCGTGCATCCAATAAAATATATGTTAATGATCTTTTTTTTATATATAATTCCTGGAAGAGGAGCAGAAAGTGAGCGGTGACTTTGGCTCTAGACAAAGTCAATCGATGTGAAGAAGTGATTCAATCCATTTTAAACAGGTTGAGTCAGGTGGGCCTTGCTGCCTTATCGTCATGCCACTCAGTTACATACACCAACACTGCCCAAAATATCAGTTCAAACACAGGAAATCCGTCAAATCAGATTCCTCTCAGAGATGGTTCAACGAGGACCCAACAAAGACAAACCCAAGAAACAGGATTTAGATACTGTGAGACCATTGGACAATTAGATAAGACACATGACTAGCCTAACAAAGTGTGCAAAAATACAAGAAATAAAAACCTCTGGTGGCACCTGGTGTCCAACACAAGTCCAAATAGTGGCAGTCTGTCTGTCCCAAACAATATATATATAAGAGGTTGTGTTTGTTCTGATTTGGTGTTATATTAATAAAAGTGAGATAAATTGAACTTACTGAGCTTCAGTTTTAGTACAGACATCAAGAAATGTCAAGTAACTGCAGCAAAAAGTGTTAATTTCAATTCAAACAGTAAAAGAAGTGTTTGAACTGTACCTGAGAGCTCACAGACCTGAACCTGTCTCTGCTTTACAATAGAGACACAAACATACTGTCAAAAGGACGTGTGTGTTCAAGAGATGACATCCATGTTGATTGAGAGTGTGATGTTTGATGGAAACTTCCAGAGAAGCCCAGGGTTCAGTTTCATAAAAAAAAAAGAAGGGTGGAGTCTGAGAACACACAGCGAGTGTGAAAGGAGACGTTTTACAGGCAACAGAGATTTCTGTCTTTGTCCTCAACTGTCAGGGACTCCTTTGTCCTCTTGTTTTCCTTTTATACGTCTGCATAAACAGACGGGAAAAGGACAGGGAGGAATAAAAGCAGAGGATGAATCCATTTCAGGCCCGGGGGGACAGCTCGATTGTCCCGGCGAAAAGAAAAACTGCTGCGCGAATAAAGGAAGAAGCAAAGTCATCGCCTGGAGGAAGGACTGAAACGTCTCAGAGTGAAATGTCAGTGGACAAAAGCAGCAGATTGGCACAGCGAGGAAAACCTGGAGACCAGACAGGACGTCCTGTACTTTTGCCAAGACCTGCTCAGTCCACCTCGGTCCTGTTTCTGGGTCAGGACAGCAGAGATTAAACCTCTTACCGGTCTCATTAATGTTTTCACTAAGATACAGATTCAGTCAGTGAAATCCAGCACTTTCTAGCTGCAGGGCAACATCTGCACCAAGGACTCTTTGCATTATTCATCTTTGGTCTCCCTGTGTATATTTCTGTATCTATATCTATTTATACCCAGTTACCAAAATGTGAGAGAGGAGGAAGGAGAGAAAGACTAACTGACAGCAAAGAACTAAAACTGCAGAACGAAAATAAACAGAGTAGACAAAAAAGAAGGACTGGTGGAGCGGTGGGAGAGAGACAGAGATGAGCTCAGACTATCAGCTGCACATCACAGGGAGCAAAGGGTGAAACCAAGGATGTGAGATGAAAGAAGTTCTCTCAGACCCTTGAAGCTGAAGCAGATCTTCTACACTGGCTGTGTTAAACCTGATGTCCTGTTGTTGTGCAGTTACACCTGAAGACTCAACACGACCTCCACTTCCACCTGAGCATTATTGTTTGTTTGTTTGTTTGTTTGTTTATACTTAATATTTATATTATATTAATATTACAAACAAGGAGTATATCACATGGAAGAAAGAAAATATACAATAGATAATAAACTACAATGAAACAGTGCTGGAGAGGTTAGAAACCCTAGGAGGGCTTATCCAGAACCTCACCATAAAATAAACAAGTAAAATGAAATGTATCTTATCGAAATAAAATAACAAATGAATTAATGAGAGAAAAAAAACAAAATAACCAAAATAGTAATCAAGCAATGGCAATAAATTGAGATAAATCAAACGAATTGAGAGAATTGAAACAAAAGATGAATTACAATGGCAACTGATAAAAAACTAAACAAAAAAAAACAACATCAACAAAGAAAAAACAACAACAGAGTATTAAGACAATCCCATGGCGAACAGATGATCTTTTAATTTCTTTTTAAAGATGGGTAGGGAGGAAGAGCTGTTAGTCAGGTGAATATACTTGTTCCATAAAGTTACACCTTCGTATTTGATGGAAAACTGTTCTCTAGTGGTACAACAAAGTGGAATATGCAGCAGCTTCGACTGTCGAGTTGTTCTGGAGTGAATATGTGCTGTCCACAAACGGCCTTCTCACACACAGACTGCATGTCATGCAAACCAGAAAACGGCTTCATGTAATTAGACGAGAGAATTAGAGAAAGCTGATTCCCCTGGAGGGCTGAGGCTAATTTAATTAACCTTAACTAGGAGAACGCTGACAGCCTCACTGCATCATTTCTCTACTTGCAACGTGTTTGTTTTGAAAATGAAGCCAAACTGCTGCTGTGCCAAAACTTGCATTTCCTCTCCTGACCACTGGAGTCTGGCTCCAACCAGTCAGTTTTGTACACTACCAGTGAAAGATTTGGACACACCTTCTCATTCAATGTTTTTCTTTCTTTTCATCACTTTATATCTTGTAGATTCAAACTAAAGACATCAGAACTATGAAGGAACACGTATGGAATTATGTAGTAAACAATAAGTTAGCCACCTTCTGCTTTGATGGCAGCTTTGAACATTCTCTCCTCATCTTCATGAGGTCGACACCTGGAACAGTTCTCCAACTGTCTTGAAGGAGTTCCCAGAGGAGCTGAGCTCTTATTGGTTGTTTTACCTTCACTCTGTGGTCCAACTCATCCCAAACCATCTCAGTTGGATTTAGGTCAGGTGACAGATCACACTTTGGTTTTCATTGACGTTTTTGTGTTTACAACATAACTCCATAAGTTCCTTCATAGTTTTGATGTCTTCAGTTTGAATCTAATGTAGAAAGTAATAAAAACAAAGAAAGACCACAGAATGAGAAGGTGTGTCTAAACGTTTGACTGGTAGTCTTTCTCATGAATGTGGACTGAGAGTAGACACATGAGGGGAAACACTAAATGCACTGTCAGCTACAATTACTTGTCCAATTCCTCTGTGGATTTGTAAAAACATCACATAATGTTACTCAGGTCAATATTGATCAGACAGCTGACAGGTTCTAGACCTGTTCCATCTTCCAGCCCAGTTCCAGCCCTCATTTGGTATTTGGTACATAAGTCACACATGTCTGTCAACCAGACATTTACTTTTAAACAGTAGTTAATAGGGCTGGGACGATATGCTTTTCTCCCGATTCGATTCTTCTACGATTTTTTGGATGGCGATTCGATTTAAATTGCGATTCTACGATATTGCCGATTCTCTCGATTTTTAGTCTGCATTTTTAACATTTATCTGCAACACAAATACTGTAGAAGCCTATAAATTAACACTCAAATCAAAACTCCATTATAAAGTGAACTTAAACCCTTTTCAAAACTGTACTCTCTGTATGTAAAAAAGGCTAACAAATGCACATTGCACAATATTTTAAAAAATTCAAAAAAAAAATTTGATTTTTGAAAAAAAAATCGATTTAAAAAACGTCAAAAAAGATATTGCGATATTTATGTGAATCGATTTTTTCTCCCACCCCTAGGAGTTAACCTTCGACTGAATGCTGAGATTCAAAGCTAACTCAGAGTAGCTGCAATATGAGGTATTGTATACAGCAGGTGCGTTTCCACTGCAGGAACTTGGGGGTCATTTTACGGAGCCAGCCCCGTTGGTGCGTATCTCCACAAGGAACCTCCCCCACAGGGCTGTTTACAGGAACCTTTACAGGGCCGAACGGAGTCCCTGCCTGGGGGTAGGTACTCGGATCGGCCCTGAAGAAGGCCTGGTGGGGCTTGAGATTTACTCTGTGCTGATTGGTCAGACTCAAAGCAGGATCATGTAACGCTACCCTGTCAACACACCCATGTGGGGCCCATGTGGGTTGGATGTGGGCCAGTGAGTGGGCCCCATCTGGGCTGCCCAGGTGGGTCCCAGTCAGTTTTGTCCGGGGGCTCCATGGTGGCCCCATGTGGGCAGGCCCAGATGGGCTGAAGGTGGGTTTCAGATGGGCCCTATCTAAAACCCACATGGGCAACCCAGGTTTCTCCCACATGGGGCCCACACTAGGTGGGCACTAGGTGGGCCCCATGTGGGCTGATTATGGGTCCCAGCTAGGTCTTACACTGTACCCATAAGGGTAATAACCATTATTTTACAGTTCTTAAATCAAGCTGCAATAATGAAGAGACAAGCAGTACAATTAATTATCTTTTTATTAAAGTAAAATTAAGTAAACATGCTTTTGATGGATGAATCAGTGTTCCAGCAATGTCACAGACAGAAAAAACTGAAAATAAATTAATGTTAACACTGAACATTTTGGGATGCACTACCTATTTCAGACCCATGTCTATATTCCCATTGGAAACCACTGTATTTCACTATGACTTAGAGAGGCTGCCAACCGGTAAAGGGACATTTTTAGAATAAAGTGCAGATTTTATACTTTGCACTGAACTATCTAGATTTGGATCATGATCATTCAATAACATTATTAAAAGTATATACACCGGTTTTCTGCAGATGGAAATGGTTTGGAGGTTTATCTAGTTCAAAGTATGTGAAATGAAAGGGTTTCAAAGTGCAGATTCTGAAGAAGATGGTCGTCAGCATTCACACCGAGAGAGAAATTAAGGATAGTCATAGTGTTAAACATCTGGTGGATCTAATAGTTAAAATGTTACGACAACTAATTCATACCAAGTTCTTTTTCTGTGAGGAATTGCGTGGTTCTTTCAGCTACTCCTCAAAGTGTTCCACCTCCTCCAGTTAGCCAAAGGGAAACTGAATGCCGTCAGGTTCTTCAGTTGGAGCAGTTCATCAGCCATCCTCCCAGGGATCAAGCTGACCATTGCAGTCAGTTGTGTTAGCTGGTGCTTCATGTGTTGAAGTAGTTCCAGGATGTGGAATTCAGCAGCTGAGGGAGAGTGAGAGTGGAAGTTGGTTACTTGTTTATTGCCCAGCATAAACACAACATTATATTAAGAGGAATGATAGATCTGCAGATTGATGAAGTAATGATCACTAAGCTGATGTGGACTTAGGAAAAACAATTGTGGAAACTTACCAGAGCAAGGTATCTGCTCTACTTCTGATCGCCCCACTCTCAAAGATGGCCTGAAGAGTTCAGGAGTGTCTTGAGACCGACTGAGTGGTGTGCCGAGGATGAGGAGGGCTGCAATGATGGCGATGACCGATGATGAGGAGATGAGACTGGGCGTGGTGATGACCAATATGGAGATGATGGAGATGTCACCAAGTGTGATGAACGATGAGGAGACTGAATGGGGCTCAGAGATGACCAATTTGAAGATGGAATTTGGTGTCTAAATATGGGTGTAAAGAAAGGAGAGACATGAAGAACTGGTGGAGTGAAGGCATAATCAACAGAAACATATAATAGGCTTCATGCACAGCTCCACTACTTCCAGAACTTAAACCGGCTCCTTTATTTCCTGTCTTACATTATAGGACAAACTGATTAATCCAGGTGTGTCTGACTCTGACCTCAGTAGTCACAACAATGGTCAGACACACCTGGATTAATCAGATTGTCCTATAATGTAAGACAGGAAATAAAGGAGCCGGTTTAATGCCGCGTTCCAGGCAGGCTTTTGAACCCGTAAATCACGACTAACGACTTTGTAGCGTTCTAGGCAACCTGTAACCCGTGCTTTTCCATAAGTTCAGTAAATAGTGGAGCTGTGCATAAAGCCTATTCACTTATTTTATAACAATAACTCAAAACAATCCAGTCATCTTTGATTTACCTTGGAGAAGATTCCCGGGGAGAAGACACTGGTGGTCGTGGAAGTGACCGTGGCCTCTCAGGAAGTGATGACTGGTAAGGGGATGGTGCTGGTGGTGCAGGGCACGACGAGGACTGCAGAGAATTAGATTTGGAGGCTGTGGTGATCGGGCCAGGTTGTTTTGAGGAACCTCTTCCTTTAATCTGTATCACCTGAGCAGTGGCTATTAACACAAAAGAAAATATACATTAATACCAAAGAAAATATCAACAATAAATATGACTGCTATTGAATGCCAGTTGGCATTAATAATTTCAATGCAAATGTGCAATTGCTCTGCCTTTTCCAATGGCAATGTTCTTCCAAATCATAAACCACAGACTGCTCACATCCCATCAAATATATCACGTTGAACAATGTTACCTACTGTTTCAATCTTTGCAGTAAAGGCATGACCACAAAATATCTACTTTATACTGCTGACTTGAATGATCAGACAGACATCCTGTGATAAATCCTATATTTAACATACCCTTTACAGCACGGCTGACACAACACATGCGGGAGAAGCAGTTGTGCAGGCGGATGTGCACAAAAACTTTAAAATTAATGCATGTTCTGAACCAAGCATAACTCACTTTTCGTAGCATTAAAGCTCATGTTACCGACATTATAATTAAAATTCAGTAAGGTTAAGCAGCCTGTGGCTTCTGAGCTGTGCTAAAATTAACTTTGACACTTCCCGATGAGGGCAGACACACAGTTTGATTCATGGTAAAGCTAATGTGTACAGGCTACATTAATGATAACAGTTTGTAAGTTATGCTAGTTGGTGCTTGAAAATGTTTGCACTGCTAACACTTTCACAGTCATGCAGTCCGAACAGAAACAGAGCCATTATGCCACTTGAACTGGATTTATGATGTGTGTATAGTTTGTTGTAACATTTTCAGTAAGAAACTGTAGCACGTTATGCTAACGCTAACACGCTAACGCTAGCAATGCTAAATCGTCTCTCATTCAAAAGATAACCCAAGAGCCCAAGAATGAAAGAGAAAAACATACCAAAACTTTCAAGTATTTTTTTTTTTAAATAAAAGGACTTACTTTGAATGTTTCTCACTCCTCATGAGCCACTGATCCACACCTGCTGCTTGCTGTCCTCCCGATGTCCAACTGCTGCTTGCTTTTTTTTTTTTTTTTAAACTGCCGCTTGCTCTGCTCGCTGCTGTGACGTCATGCGGACGGTTAAATTTAAAATCGTGGGCGCGTTTGAAAATTTTTAAAAAAAAATCGCGGATCTGCTCTGCTTTAGGGTTTTAATATTGAGCATTTTTCTGGGAGAGTTGTTGAAAGTTGTAATTCATAGTGGTTAAGACCACTATTCAATTGCTATGGCATAGCCATCTTAATTGCTCAATATTAAAATTCATATAAAAAGTAGACCTATAGCCCAGTGGCTGTTGTTTAAATTTTTGAATTTTGAAATGATGCCCAGCTGGAGCCCACTTATTACCCATGATTAGTTTAGCCCATCTACTGCCCATATGGGTTGCCCATGTGGGTCCCAACAACAAAGCCCACTCTGAGCCCATGCCCAGCTAAAGCCCAACTTGCCCAAGTGAGGCCCACGTGGGCCCCAACTGGACGTGTTTGCAGGGT